>NW_027094087.1:57515171-57712514 GCF_029207755.1 Chamaea fasciata | reverse complement strand
ATCTCTAGTGGTCCCTTCTTCTTGAGTGCAGTCTGAATTGATAAGAGCTTTGAAGTATTATTGATTCTCTCCTACCACTTTTGTAACACATAGCTTAAAGTTGATTTCTCTCTTTCAAAACTGATTTGTATGCTTTCATCTTGTTTTGACTCTGTCAATCACTGCCCTTCATTATCCTGATAGTATAAATATGAACACAGTTGCCTTGTTGAGATTTCATTATTGTTGATAATGTTTAAATGTCACTTCATAAAAAGATCATTAAATGCTTTAAAAACAACAAAAAAATAACCTCAACCCAAAATTGAAAGAATTAAGTGGAAGAGCAAGTCAGTTTTCTATCTTGTATAGTGTCAACAGGTTGTGATGGCAAACAGGCTCACTTATGAGGATTCAGCAATACGGATGCGAAGAAAGGGAATTGGAGCATAGCGGCATTTAGGAAGATGGTAATGCAGTGGAGCAGGAAAAGAAATCAGACGCCACCTCATCACTTTTATTTACTAGTTAACCAGTGACAGAGAAAGGCAAAAAAGAACTTTATTACAGGGAGAAAAACAAAGAACAAGTTGCTAGTTTTAAAGGAATAAGAAGGCAAGCAGAACACTTAAATCACTGACATAATTTATCCTTGTACTTGCAGGTGTTGAAAAAGTTACACAATTATTTGAAGTATACATATCAAATTATACTTTTAAGCTATTTTGAAGAGCAAATCCAATGTACATTTTCACCAGTTTTACTCAGTATTGTGCAGTGTGTAGGCCACTTGTTTCTTTTTAAAACAGAACAAGAAGATTTTCTCCCTCATTTATGAAAAAAAGGACAGGAACAATGCTATTCTATGGGAAAAACACAAAGTCTTCACTCCTCTGTCCCTTCCACTCCCAACAGAAAGTAGAAGGACTCTGTAGAACAAAGAGTGGAGGGCAAGATCATCGCTCTTAGCAATGTCAGTGGCTTGTTATTGCTTTGTATTTATGTCCCAGTGCCATCTAATTAGTTTGCTTTGTGACTTACTGACCTAGCTTCATTTGGCATTTTACATCACAGAGAAATAGAGGCCCCAGTGCTATTTTGCAACTAGGGACAGTAGTCTTCTGTCTACACAGGCTTTATTACAGAGTAAGGCAGAACCTTCCATGCATCAGAGGGCATCATTTGAGAGGGCTGGTTATTTGAAAGCCATATCCATTGTAATAGATATTATCACTCCGGGGGGGGGGGGGGGGGGGGGAGGGAAATAGAATTAAAAAACTAAACCAGCCAGTATTCCAGGTGGGGAAGCTTAGCTAATACACTGTCCATACACTCTTCTGGTTCATAGGTTAGAGCCCAGACTTGGACCACTTGCTAAAATGGTGAAATCATAACAGTGAAATCATAACAGTAAGCCATAAATCCATGGAAGTTTCCACATGAAAAAGAGCTGTGTGAGGAAATATGTAAGGAGGACATAAACTATAAAGTAATCAGCAACCACAATTTTGTTTCTTTCATTTGCATCAGCTGTGGTCTCATCTTAGCAAAATCGATCATCACAGAATCACAGAATCAGTTGGATTGGAAGGGGACCTTGATGAGCATCATTCCAACTAGACAGGGTGCAAGAGGCACCTTCAACTGGATCAGGCTGCTCAGAGCCCCATCCAACCTGCCCTTAAACACTTCCAGGGATGGAGAAATCACAACTTTTCTGGGCAACCTGTTCCTGTGTTTCACCATCCCCACTGTAAAGAATTTTTTCCTAATATCTAAACGAAACATATTCTCATTCAGTTTGAACCCATTTCCCTTGTCCTGTTATTACATGCTCTTGAACACAGTCTTTCTCCGTCTTCCTGTTAGTTCCCTTCAGGTACCAGAAGACTGCAGTTAGGTCACCCCAAAGCCTTATTTTTAACAGTCCTACAATCCCAGTTCTCTGAGCATTTCCTAATAGGAGAGGTGCTCCATCCGTCTCTCTGCACACAAAAACATTGTCTTACATTTAACCTAGACATCTTCCAAATGTCTTCAAAAGTGCTTATTTGAAAAATTAAATGTACAATAATATGAACAAAGATATTGATAAATATTGCGTAAATCAATAAATGTTGATATTCCAGGTGTATGTGACCCCTTGTCATGATATAGGAATGATATTCTCTGATTTAGTGTTTCCACTGAAACTACTCAAAACCATGCACCCCACAGTCCCTCTCCCCTGTCCTTCCCCTGGCAGCAAGTCAGAGAGGAGAACTGAAGGCCCAAAAGGGGAAGATCACAGGTTGAGATAAGAACAATTAACTGGAAAGAGCAGTTAGATAGGAAAATGAACAATAGCAACAGAAATGTTAATGACAGAGTGTACAAGAAAAGAAACTCTGTTGCTCACCCTGTAGAAATACCCAAAATTATCCTACCACGCCCTCCACCACCCTACTCCAACCAGGAATTGAGCCCTCCCCCTATCCCTAGAAAATTATAACATATGGTAACAGAATACCATCTGTTTCCTGGCCATGCCCCTCCTGGCTACTACAAAAATTAACTCTGGACCTGGGACACTCCTTAAACCAAAGTTACAAGTAAAGTGGCCTGGACATGGTACTTCTCTGCAACAAGCTTTAATCCTCTAATATAAGAATTTATCAACAAAAAAAATAAATAAATAAAGGAAGCTGGGTCACAATGGGATAGTTATGAAGAGTGTGATACGCAAAGATGACAGACTGATGGAAGTTAAATTTTAACCTTATTGAAGTCAGTGAAAAAGCTCTCATTAACTTCTGCAGACTGAGGATTTCCCTCCAGCTGTTTAACCATTACAGTGTTTTGTAGTCATCATTACATCATTTCCAAAATAAGTCTTTTCCAAGCTATACAAACTTTGGATGATGGGATGTGTAGAATTTAAGGGATTTTCTTTTAATTAAGGTGTAAACTGTATAAGAGAAAATGCAGCAAGTGACATGTTTGTTTACAATTTTTTGAGACCTATAAGTATAGAGAAAATAAACATAACATGCACTGAAGGAAAGAGAAGATTTATTGTTATCCTGTATAATATCCTTCTGAGAGGAAAAAAACCAAACCTGTTTCCCTCCTCTCTCATATGGAGATAATTCTCCATCTGTTCTCTTTTCACTGATATCAGTATTGGATGTCCTGATCTCCAGATAGTCCTAACTGGGAGCCTCATCTACAAGGCTGTAAGATCTCAAGTGTTGTGTGTGGTCCCAGATTTCTCTATTCTGGAATGCAATACAAAGGAGTTTTTCTACATCCTGTCCTTCCATGCATGTGGGGTCATGTCCCACTTGAGTACACATACAGGCCTTCTTCCCACTGAAATTAAGACATTAGAAAAAATGTCTGGCTTGTAATTAAGTGTTGGCCAATGTCAGCTTAATAGAGGGTCATCCAATGGCTCAGAGATGCTCTATTCAACCAAGGCACAGTCTTTTCATTTTGTTACACAGAAAATAAACAGTTTAAATGAACTGCCATGCTGATAAATGGTAATCTTAGAAAATTTTATTCTTAAACCATTCTCCTAAGGAAATTAGTAGTATTTCTCTTTCTGTATCCTTTCACTTGCAAAAAAACCCTGTATTATAATAGCGTAGTTCCAAGCAAATTTTGTAAAGGAACAGAGATCTGAAAGAGATCATGTTTCAATGAAATTTTGAGAAAAAATTAGGAGATGGATAAAGATAGAGGATCTATTAATGTTTTCCCAAAGGGACAGCTGAGAACTGACCAGCTGCGCTATGCTAGCCAGACACAACAGCTGTAGCTCTTAACCAGATGTGAATGTGCTTTCATTTGCCCAATTAGCAGCAGACAAAAAAGAAACTCAGGATACAGTTTGAAGGCTTATGAGACCTCATATGAAAAGAGATTGGATGCTTGTAACACATGCCAGAGACATGAAATAGAAAGCATTTTGAGTTTGGTGCAGTTAAGGAAGCTAGAGGAGACCAAAATAAGTTTTCTTTTAAATGAACTAACAAGGGGTATTCCAGTAGTGGAGTAAAAATCATTACAGAGACAGGCCAGAGATCCTCAAGGAAAAAGGTTTCATTGGTCATTATGAGAAAACCTCTTTGAATGATGGTAGCTACCAGAGCTTGCTTGTTTAGATACTGTACAAGGCAAACAAAAAGGATACATTTCCTTCAACCAGACTGTACATGTCAAACAGTTTGAAATGGAATATTAGCAGAATACTTGCAATTTTTCCTACATCTGTCTTCTGACAAATGTTATTGATAGATTTACAAGTGATTACCTCAAGTGATAATTTGTCTCAATTAAGTGATTGAGCACTGACCACTTAGCCCTTATTGCAGGAAAGGGAGAGATGGTTCAGTGTTTGTACATCTTCATTTCATGGAATTTTCAATCAATGATTCATTTTAGTGTGATCAGTCATCTCAGTTATTACCTCATAGTTCACTTTATCAGTGGGATTCTATTGAGAGGTCTGTTGCTGATGCTTTAGAGTGATTCTAATAGGTTACAAACTAATGTGAAGATGACAGGGTACGAATGAAGACGCAAGAAAGTGACAAAATGCTTACAAATAGTTGTAGTGAGGCAAAATGAATCTTTCATGATTGATTTAAAATGTAAGTGCTAAATGGCTGATTGTTAAATAGTACTGAAACATTCATATAACTTTGTCTGTAGACTAATAAAATGCAGTTTTTAGAAAATTGTATTGATTTTATGATGAAAAAACCACTTAGTGTGTTGGATAATTTATATGAAAGTAAAATCATGCTTAAATTGGAAATCTATTAGATGCTGGTTGTAACAAATCCAGCTTATTTTGATTACCACTGTTACAATTTATGTTACCGAAAAACTGATTTCAGAAATATATTGTATACATGGGGTTTTTTTTAAATTTTCCTATCTACAGGAGGGACTATGACTGCTGAAACTGTTTACTTGTGAAAATATTTAACAATGTTTCTATTTCATCAACCAGTAGTTTTCAGACTTCATAAAAAGTGACCCTCTGTCTTTGCACCTTTATAATAAAAGGTTTAGTGGAAACATAACAAATCAAAATGTAGCAGCTGTCTCCTTGGTACCACAGAGCATATTGAGGCATTTTCACATTGTTCACAAGACGTTCAGAAGATACATATTTTTTCTACTACAGACTATTTAACTCATAGGGATAACCTCCTGTGAGGCTTTTCTATGAGCTTTCTAACTCACTGAGAACATTTTATGCACATCTAAGTTATTTAATTACCAGATATCATTTTATTCAGCCTAATGATAAATGTATATCAGGTACTTTAAAATCTAATGCAAAGGTAGGGATTGTTTCAATATATATTACCAAATCTAGCTTCAAGGAGAATGATCACGTTATTTTAAGGCAGCTTGCAGAACACAGTTTGGAAAAAAAATATTTTATCAATATATTTACTTTTAAAACAATTTTAAACAGAAGACCATGAAAGGGCAAAGAATATACAAATACACAGAGAAATGAATATGAACATAAAGTAAAATATTTAGGATAGTATACTGATTCTTGTAGAAATTTATTTCTATCAATAAATTAAAGGGAATGCTTAAGTAATCTTCATGCCTCTCTTATGTGTATACAAGAATGTAAACAAATCTAAAACATGTAGGAGACACTTTGAACTAAACTGAAACACAGTGGGAAATTAAACTGAGGAAGTTTAAAGCAGATGAAAATAAAACAGAAGAGGTTAGTGCAGCTTCCTAAGAAAAAAGAAATTTACAGGAAAACAAACAAATATGCATCAAGAATCAAAATATGATACTAAGGGTATGATCCTTCAGAGTTCATCATACTATATTTCAAAACTCAGGCCTTCAGAAGTACAGTTCTTCGTAGCAAATATAGTGTGAACCCTCTCTAATATACTAAGAACGGAGAAACCCTTTTATCAGGTTGAAGGTCTAGCGGGAGAATAATATTCTCTATTAGATGGTGTCCCTGCAAAGGGCCAGAGTTGTCTAAATGGATATGAATACCCCAGGTTAAAACTGGCTTTCACCATTTGTAAATGTCTCCCCCAGATCTCTTCTCAAATGCAGTTGTTGGAAGTTCTTCCAGATTCTCTGAGATCCTTCAGAGAGGAGAGCGAGAAGAAAGAAAGATACTGTCCTCAGTAGTGTGTTTCCCTCTTGGGGTTACAGTAACAAAAGGAGTTTTAAAGGCAGTGGTCCTGTTGATAAATGAATGACAGCTTTTTCCCTGTCTCTGTTAGGAGTACTCCATGCCAATACCTCGAAGACAAGTCAGTATTAAAGGGGTTAGTCTTAAGGACAAAACATAATAAAACTCAGTGCCATTTTTCTCCTAGGCCAGGAATCAGTTTCTCTCTCTTATTTAGCAGCTAGAGGTATTTATTATTAGAAGCATGACTTGATCAATAGTCTTATGCACTGCACTATGCACTGTTGCCTGGAATCACCATACACATGATAACTAATCCATATGGGCAGATGTCCCAGAAGAAAGCAAAAGAGTTGATCTTACTCAAAAAATTATATAGGGAAGGCTGCTTAAAGCCTGATCACAAGCTTATGGAAGTCGAAGGTAAAACTTCTCTGCTGTGTATAGAGTAAAATGTATTAGGTGCTTCTGTAGGTGCAGAAATAGAAATTCCTCGTTATCTAAAGAACAGGATCATTATGCAGCAATATGAGTATAAGCAGCAGCTGCAGGCTTTCTTAAAGTTAACCCAGAAAGGAACATACTTGAGGACTAACACAGAAATAAGTGAGTAAAAACTGAAAAGGAAGCTCAAGCAAAGCTTAGATGTCACATCTGTGTGACTGAACCCTCAGGGCAGCTGGGAATAAAGATATTTGCTCAAAATGGCTCCTTCCTGCACACACCTACAATCAAGGTGAAGATGACAGTCAGGCAAGGTTTCGCCTACTGTTACCAAATCTATCAATAACTTATGAGTAGTCTTGGAGTTTATCTCTGAAAAGAGCCTTGTTACACAAGCAAAGCAACTATACAATGTTGGTGCCCAAGGATACTACTGAATTTGAGACACAGTTAAGAGTCCAGGGAATTTAAGGAAGCTGTCTAGGAAAAACAGATGGACAAAGTAATAAATAAACTCCCCTCAATAAGTTGTTTTTTTTTTTTTTCATTTAAAATCTGAAGTGCAAAAGAAAGAAAAAAAGAAAAAGAAAAAGAGAAAACATAGTGAGTATAATATATATTGTTTCATATATAAAAAGCCAACTTATTATATCTATGGCCATTGAAGTAATTTAAAGGAAAAATATGTTTACACTCAAATACTTATATTTTATTTTAAAGACCATTAAAAGGCTTGCAGCATAGGGATGAAACCTTGTCTAATCTCTTTAATTCAAAGACTTTGAATATACCAGTGATGTTCTCAGGATGTCTCCAGATAGGTACTTTGTCATAAATACAAGTTCTGCAACAGGGGAACAAAATCTTGGTATAAACTTCAATTATTATTATATTCGTAATATAAAGTAATATTATATAAAAGAATGGGACATTCTAATTATGAAGTTATTCTAATTTGTGTATGGGAAACATTTACTCTTCAATCATGTTTTTCTATTAAAGTTAAGCTGCCTCATGTATAACTAAGCTGGTCTGTTGACCTCTGTCTGGCTCATTTCTCAATTGTGACTCTTTCAACAAGTCCCAGTTACTTAACCGTAACCAAAGTCAACCTGTTCTTATATTTTCTATCATTTTTATTATGCTTTGCTATGCTGCTATATGTATTGTAGTAAAGTTATTTTTAAGGTTATCTTACACTAGGTAATATGTTACCAGATGAGCTATAGCTATATGATAGATCTTTAGGGTATCAGGGAATGTGGTCCATCTAAGGATAGCAGCTGAACACAAGAATCAAGAGGAAAAGAGTATTAGCATTCCTGATTGTCACACGAAAAGGAAGTTTCCTTGAAACCTTTATGTTTGATCAGTCTGTCAAAACCCCAGGAAAGCTGACACCCTTATGCGCAACCAGTCTGTCACCATCCCATTATTGTGACTCTACTGATCAGTCTGCTGGACTGGAGCGCAGTTAAACTAACTTGTTCTGGGACATATGCCAACAGCATATTGGAGTCAAATCCTTTAAAGAGGGACCCCCTCCTGGATCTCTTCAATTTTACTTGAGTACGTCCTCTGCTGCTGATGAGTGCTGTCACCCTTGAAACACTCAGAATAAACAGTAAAAGGAAGAATATGCTATATTAATAAACACACTGATAATAGAAAATTGTGACAGGTTAAGGTTCAAAGACTGCCAATCATTAAATCTGACTGCAAAACTATAATTGAAAATATATATAGACAAGCTCTAATCACCAATGAAATCTAGCTCAAGACAATCATTCACATAAAGTATTTAATTAATTTTTAATTAGTAGACATCATTATGAGGGAGAAGATAAGCTCAGTCCA
The DNA here is from genome assembly GCF_029207755.1 of Chamaea fasciata. NCBI lineage: Eukaryota > Metazoa > Chordata > Aves > Passeriformes > Sylviidae > Chamaea > Chamaea fasciata. The sequence goes on along the minus strand of NW_027094087.1, from coordinate 57,704,053 downwards.
TTAACCTAATGTCTTAAGTTTTAGTTTTTGTATTTTTCAGATCCTATACTGCATTAGTATACAAATTTGAACTCCAGTGACTGCCAGGGTGTATATATTGAAGGTCTTTAATGAATATTCACATTATCCTCTTAACTCTGTCTAGCCTCTGCTCTAGGTAGCCATTCCAAGGCATTAAACCAATCACAGAAGTTACAATGGAATCTTCCCCAAATTTTCCCCATCCCTATCTCATTTTTGTACTATTTATTTACATTTAAGTGGAACTTGAGTAACTGTAGTCATACATACTTTTATTACTGATTGGTGTAAAATTCTCTTGCTCCTCTCTTAAAGATATAGTTGATAAAATATATAGCTCTTGCTCAGTGAGAGGTGGTCATACCTTGGAGGCAGGTAGCTTTGGGTTAGAGGTGTGTGTTAGCATAATAATCAAATTATAGTGAATCAAATTCATCAACAGTTGCTGGCTTGGCAGCAAGACATTATCTCCTATCTCCCTTGGCTGGCAGCTGCTGTGAGGTTTATCAGCTATTGGATACCACTGAGTTCCCATCTTTGCAAAGATTTCAACATAGCCTGGCCACAGTACATTCAGTCTGCTCTATCCTCCATTTAGCCCCGCATAACATGTACTTAAGGTTGCAGGCTGTGTGTGGAGAATCATCATGAAATAGGTTCTGTGCATGCCAGCTCTGTTCCATCCAGAAAGCAGCAACTGCATTTCACCCTGTATTTTCTGCATTGTTAAAATTTCTGTTATAATATGAATAAAACTTTCCAATTTTCTCTAATTTTACTGCTAGTCATCTTCCCACACTGTTGCAGTCTTGCAGCAAAAGATGTACCGAGGACGCTGAAAGATATTTCATTCCCTGGTATTTGGCTGAAGACATCTGATAAATGCATGTTGGGATCAAGTAACCATGGAGAAGAAAATACTCAAATGAAATCTTGAAGGAATAAGAATGGTTGAAAAGTTGACAGGACAAATATTTCTCTAGTGAACAAGGAGCTACAAGGCCACTGTCCAGAATTAGGATCCTTACACCAAATCTCTTTTCAAGCAAAGAGAGAGGCAGAACATATTTTTTACAAAAGGCACTCCAGCACATTGCCAGGCAAAGGAAATCAACCTCTTCAAAATTTTGGCAAGAGTAGTTCCTTTAGCTATTACTTTGTTAGCCAAGAGGGGAGACAAATACTGAGATTCCTCTTCTAATGACTTACTATCTGAGGGAAATTTCATCACCTCCCTTTTCCTCCCCACAGTCACTCCTTCTCCCCTGGATGCAGCTGTGTGATCAAAGAAAGCCTCGCAAAAAGTGACCTTATCCTCCACAGACACTGCTGGGTACAAGGCCCTTGGCTGCACTGGCTCACACAACACAACAGACAGTAAAGTAACTGCCAGTCCCAAACTCAGAACATAAATCTTGTTTAAACACTATGAGAAAAGCTTGGTTTTGGGCAGCTCAAAAGCTAAATGCTGGGGTGTCAGCTGAAATCACAGTGTCTCCTCCCATATGAAAGGACAAGAACAGCCTGCACTCTACTCCCACTCAACACTAGCTCCAGAAAAGATGCCAGAAGAAAACCAATTATCAGAGACACATGCTGGTTAGAGGCAGTGAACTGCAAGGCATAAGACTGCAGATGAGGCTGTGAGGCAAATGTAATCATCAGTTATGTATTTATAAAACCCAGCTCAGTGATTTTGCTCAATATATGCCTGATCACTGAGTAGCACAGCAAAAAATCTGCCACAAGCAAAGGGTGCAGTGCTGCAGTACAATGTATGTGAAACTATTGCCTGCAACAGCATTGCTTGATGTTAACAATAAGAGTCTTGACTGTAATATTGTAAATCAAATGTTACTGAAGCCTTGTAATATACCAAGTTCAAGCAGCATAACAAAATAACAAAAAAAAAAAAAAAAACAACCCAGCATTTTTTCAGCTTAGAGAAAGGCATCCTTTGTTATCAAATAATGTCATGGTTTAGCTATTTGGTGCATAGGTTAATGGAGAAAAGGGTAAGTATATACCAAATCCAGTAGGAGAGAACACTATCAGTTATTTGTCTTGATCACAGAAGAGTTTCAGCACACTCCCAGCACTGTAGTGATAATGCAGTGAATGCAGACTCTTTAGAAGCTAAGTGTCAGCATTCACCATGCATATGTCATAACAATTAGTTAGGGTTTAGGGGCAGAAAAGTCAAACAGCAAATATCGAGCACAACACTAAGAGATAAATAGTAATTCAGGGTTAAAGTGCAGGCAATGGATTAATGAACTTTTTAATTCTTTCTATCACTTCTTCCATTATCTTCAACTGCCAAAAGTGTGTTTCCTCTCAAATAGCAGGGGGAAAACTATGGTCCTGTAAACCCCTTCCCTACCTGCTTCTTTTCCTAAGTCTACATCCAGTCCTGCTCGGTTGGTTAGTTTATGAATGGGTTCCTACACACAGTCCACATACTCCCTTTGGGAAGACAACCAAAAACACACTACCACCATTCTCCCCAACATTTAGAATATTTTGTCATGGAACAATGAGAGAGGAAGTTTTCATAATTACAAAGCTGAATACAGGAGGATACTCTCATTTCACTAAGTACAAAATATATAAACTGGGCATAAATCATGCAAATTCAGCCAGCATAATGGGTAGCACCAGTAAAATTGAACACCTCAAGCACTATCACTTGGTAGCAAAGTGGGTACCCTTCAAGATTCTCCCATGCAAACTGATATTTCAGATTTTTTAAAAATTCCTGAAAGAGGATTTTGATGCTACTTTTTCCACTCTCTGGATAAAATATCACAAGTGTGCTACCACATGCTCCAACCACATCTTCTAGCAGCCGTGTTGGTAAATTTTTAAAGACATGGAGAATAACATCTTTCTCCAAATTACATGCTGTGGGAAGTAATATCAGGGCAGCATGTGAAATGTGAAGCACAGAAATGAAGCCATCCCCATTGGTGTACAGTGTCAAATCCCTAAAGATCTGCTGTGTGTCTCACAGTAGAAATAAATAATGTCTTGTGTTCCCAAAAGATTGTAATCCAAATTATAAATGAATTACTGCACTAAAAGAATAAAAAAAAGAGTAAAGCATACAAGACATCTGTATCTCTCTAACAATTGTTATATATGACTATAAATATTTGTGTAAAAAATAATTTCACTTATTAGCCTCCTCTCCACCTCCCTCACTTGTTTTATTTTTCACTTATCTCTTGTAAACCACGGCATTCTGCAGAAATGAGTGTTCAGAATTTATTTATACAAGCCTTTCAGGTTTTATCTGTTGATATATAAATATATAGAAGCTATGTGCATATGCCTTGTATGAGCTTACATATAACACAAGGTTAAAACAGGGAATGACCTTAGTTTAGACCCAATTATTAGATATGAAAATATATAGAAAAAGTAAAGACATGAAAGTATTTCAGTATCTGATTTATTTTGACATATGAATATAATAAATATGAATATTTAGTCTTCAAAATATGTATAGACAGATCAGTGGAAGAAAACAAATATAGGTAAAGCTAAGTAGAATAAACCTTTAGATTATATTGGAAAGGGTGATAGAACTGGGGAGGAAAAGAAATGGGTCTTGGGAAACATGGGAAGTCTTTGGAGACTCAACTGATGCATTCACCAGAATTACATAATGATCTGTGCGTAAAGTGTGCCTCTATCAATATTTTCAATTAAGACACTTTATTCGTTTCAATAAAGAGAGCATCTTTCCCTTATTTATTCTGGAAATTTTCCAAGTCCTAGAAGTGAAATTAAAGGCTTTTCATCAACATTATATGGTGTTTTTCTATAATTAAACAGTAAAGAATAATTATATGACAGCTTTGGATATAGACAAAAATAGAGTAAGATGTTAATAGATGATATGCAGAAATAGACTATATGCCTAGTCATTACCAGTCAGGGGGTAAAAATCTTAATATCAACTGGTCATTTAGAAATGCTATTGAAAACATTTTTTTATATTGTTGTGAGCAAATAACTCAAAAAAGAAAAGGGGCAAAAGTGCTTTCATTTGGCTGTTTCCAACAGTGAAGACAAGCTGCAGTATAAAAATACCTCTTGTTACCAGCTGCATGGAAATGCTGTGTCATCCTGGATTCAGACACCCTTGACTATACTAGTTAGGTGCTGAAAACTCATTGGATTTCAATAGCAACTGACAAAATCAAATAACATCACTTGATCCTTCAACTCTAGCAATTTCAGTGTTCTCTCAACTTAACCTAGAACTTCAGTTAAATCGCCTTTGCTATTTGGAGTGATAAGAAAACAGGTATATGTTTGAAACTATGGGTCACCTGAATGTAAGGATCAATTTCACTCATCCTTTCAGCCTCAAGGGGAAAAAAGGTGTAGACAAATAGAAGGCAAATTAAGAGGTCCTGTGTTTTATGTTGGGCAAACCAAGTTGGCTTCTTAATTAGAAAGGAGGAGAAAGAAAAGTATTTCTAAATTCTGAAGTAGGAACCTGCCTACTGTTGCTAAGATTTTAATTGCTGATGATTGATGCTTTCGACTGAACCCATTACCTAATTAATGGTTATTATTATTATTTGTTACTTGCAAAGAGTCTGAGGTGCTGAAGGCACTTCAAAGAAAAAATATATGATGTGGTCCCTTCCCCAAGGAGCCTACAGTCTTGCAATATGAAAGGTGACAAAATAAGTGACAGCAATAAAAAGCAGCAGCAACAGAGTGAGAATAATTACATGGTTACTTAGGTTCATTTTATACACAACTTGATGGTACTGCTGTTTGCTTGATTTGTTTCTGCTTTTCTGAGCAGAAAGGAGTATATGGGTATAAGTGCATAGGGGAGATAAAAGAGATTAGAGAAGCAAGGTTTTTTAACTCTGTGTGTGTGCATTGTGTGAGTGAACATGTGTATGTCTGTGTGTGCAGAAGGTGACAGGTACAGTAAAACAGAAATGAGATTAGATCGTAGCAGCTACAAAGAGAAAACAGGTGAGATAGGTTGTGAGAATGAAGACTGAAATAAAAGAAGGTGAAGAAATAACAAAATGGAGATTGTTGTCTTCTCAAGATATCTTCAATGAGTGATCATATTGTATGGCAAAATGAATTCAACAGAAAGTCAGGATGGAGTCTTGTCTCTGATCTGGATAAGAGGAAATGTAGTCATAACATCCATTAGGGGATTTAAGGCTGATTAAGATGCAAGTAATAGTTCCTCTAAAGAACAACAGTGAAGGAGCACGAGAATTCATAACCCTCTGCTTACAGTTCTGTCCTTTTTTTGTGAAACTTCATCATGCTGTTAGTTACTATAGGACAGACAGCTTGTTCAGCCGGACACTGTTTCTATTCCATTATACATACTGATTTTCAAGTGAATTTATTTCTTGAATTTTTCAGTCAGTTTTGTCTTCTTGCCTCCTGTAGCAGTTAATTTCATATTGTATACCTGTGTTGCAAAAAAAAAATTAAACATTGCTGATATAGTAAGGATTGAGTCCATCATTGTACTTCTCTCTGGCTCAGCTCTGGTGCTCCAACTAGTTATCATAGAATCACAGAATCATAAATTTTGGAAAAGAGCACTAATATCACAGAGTAAAAGCATTAACCAGCACCAGAATGTTCACCACTAGAAAATATCCCCAAATGCCACATCCACACGCCTTTTAAATACTTTCATCTAATGCCATTTGAAATATCACAGTTTATTGCACATAGCTACCGCTCCACATCTTGTGTCAGATGTCCTAGAATTTCTTAAATTACATTGCTCTTATGTGTGGGTTAGGAGTGGCACTTCTAAAGGCTTTGGCCTTAAAAACTCTCTAAGATGCATTCACTGTACTGATTAAATCTCTATAGATCTCCATGGCAACATAGATAACAGGCTTATACACAGAAATTTACATATAAACACCTGAGTACAGGTGTACTGAACTTGAAGGCCATCTTGCAAGATTCCTTAACTGCCTAAATTTAGGCCTTCAAAGAATGGCATAAGGTCCCACTTTGCATAGCTTGCTTTTAAAAGGCAAAATTCAGTAAAGCAAATTTTAACCTACGGTACCAGTTCTTAATATTACTAATTATTGTATATAATTTATGCTTGTAATTAAATTCCAGTATGAAATAAAAAGCTATTAAAACATAACTTGAAAATTCTACTTATTAGGAAGCATGTTCAATATTTACGAATTACTATTTTAACTCAGGGTAGAAAAATAAACAATCCATGTGAAAATAATTTTTCATTATAAAAGATAGTAACCGTGCTTTTTATTATGAATGGGACTGAATCATAAAGCTAACTTTCACTTTTCCTTTAGAATTTGAATGCTCCCAAAATTTCATAACATTTAAGGTTTTATCTAATTTGTAGCCGATTTAATATCTTTTTCTCTACTTAAGACACACATTGTCCTTCCAGGCACTGATTTCTACTTGCTGAAATATTTCACAAAACAATAGCTTCCTTTATATAATATCAGAGACCTTAACAGGATTAGATTTCTTGGACTGTCAAATCAAGTGTATATACTATAATCCATTTCAAAAACTGAAAAAAATTCACATATTAATTTTTCCTGATCTAACTATTCTTTTGGTCATGGATATCCTGTTCAGAGTATTTCAGACAAAATCTTATCTGTGTATTTGGTAACCTCAATATTGCTTTGTTTCTACGGTCTTGTTCAATACGTCCTAAGTTTTCATTTGCCGTTTTCATTGCCATATCTGATGACATGTTCTAGTCAAGCAAGGCAGTATTCCTTGACTGCAAGAAGACTGCTTTTTTATTTTTTTAAAAGCTTAGTTAGAAGTTTTTCTTCCTTCACAGAGGAAAGAGTCTCAAGGTGCCATTCATCATTTTAGGCAGATGCCTAAAACTGGTTTAAGTCCTCACTTCCTAAAAGTGGTTATTTTTCTTTGCTGACTGGGAAAGGAGTTTGGGATGATCAGTTCTGGTATAAATGTCTAAAATGTGCCATCCAAGAGCTGAATTAAATTTCACATTGTACTACAAGATAGGTAGCTTGAGTCTTTTCTCCTCTTCTTTTTCAATTCAAAATTTCATGATTTCTAAACTAAATCAAATTTTCAGATAATTTTGAATTCACTCTCTTAAATTTAATCTGATTTACTCCTCAAGATTACTCACATTTTTTTCTGGTGCATTTAATTAATCCTCTGTTTTCACAATGATTTCTCAACTTAGACTTGTCAAGTGATGTAATTCAATAAAAGGTAAAATCAAAATAATAACCCGCCCATATAAAAGCATTAAATAATAGCTGTCTGTCTTTCTAGTGTCAGCTATTCCAAAGTAAGCCTCATCCAATTCTGATAGTTTCCTCCCAGTTATTACACATGGAGAAAAGCATCTCGAACAGTTCTTTAAACAATAATTATCCTAGTACAAATCTTCATTTTCTTCACATAGTTTGATAATTTCCATCTGGTACTGTTTCTGTTGAAGTCCAGATACATGAATCCTAATACAATTCTGTTATCTAGAAAATAATTTATCAAAAAGAATGAGCTATCTTATTCTACTGCTTTAACATTTTTCAACAAACTTTTACAAATCCATGCTGTATTCAGTCCCATTTTTAGTTTTCTTTTTTATTTCAAAGGCTATAGAAACATAAAATTGGTAGGAACCCTAACAAGCTAAAGTGAAACTAGGCAATATAATGAGAGTTTTATAATCAGAAATACATATTTTTCTTTAATATTCCAAATAGGTAAGGTTATTCCCTTTGGAGCTTAACACTGCTCTTACCTGGTATTTTCAGCTAGAAATATAGTATCATTACTTTTTGGTATTAAAGAACGAAGGAAATCATGTTTCAGTCTTTCATACTTTTCTTCTTGGTGTTATTATTCTATCAGCTTTGATATTTTTCTAACCTTTGTATTATTTTTGACCATGCTGTGATACTCAAGTCCTTAGAAGAATATGAGCAAACACCAGCTTCTAGTGACCTGTTATGTGGACAAGATGATAAATTACCAACAGTATTTGCCAAGAATGTTGACGAATCCCATGGAAATTCTCAAGGTTAAGAATTATCTGTTAGTAATGAAGAAATACCCCCATACAACTGGCCAACGACCTGACTTGGCGGATCACATGCATCTGCAGTGATACATCAAGGAGTGAGTACAGGATAGAGGATATCACAGAGCTGGTACATTGCCTACTCTGAGGCTCTCATGTCAGACCTCATTGAATAAAGCTTTGGATGTCAGACAAAAATATGAATTTCATCTATGTGGCATCTTGTCCATGTCCTCTTGAAACTATTCCTGTAGCTTCTAATAAGATTCAACTGTAAGCCCTGAGTGAGTGTCAGCAGAGGTCTGGTAAATGTGGAGGCAAGCAAGAGGAATTGAAGAGAATAAGAGCTTCTAAGCAGACTTGGATGATCATCTCCAACAGATTTGTATTCATTTTCTTTCTCCAGTAGGTGAAAATAATCTTAAGTCCACTGAAGTAAATATAACAAAATTTTGAAAAGTTTGAACTCTTCTGACCCCCAGGTATTTAATATTTTGTAATTGTATCTAGCATAGCTCTAAAATTTGGTCTTTATCTAACACAATTCCCTCTGGATGCATAAAAGTATTCAAAAGTCACAAGATACCTGATCAATAGGAGGAAACATGCAATTAATCTGGTCAATATATTCTGTATATTTGGAATGTAGAGAAATGTTCTGATGCATTTAGTTGGCCAAGATCTGGAGTAGTTTGTAGTAATAGGTGTCTCATCTCATTGCTATTCTCCAATTCTGTCATTCTTACTTACAATATTTAAGTAAATTCCAAACATGTATGTTGCTACTGGTTTAGAGCTCTGACTGTTACCACCAATTAAAAGTTAGTTGCCTCAAATCAAAAGGCAATTTATGAGATTTTGTTGCTGCAAAATTTATCAACTTTCCTCTATACCACTGAGGCTGGTTTTGTTCAATCAGTGACTTCAACATCATCAGTTAAAAGATTCCAACAACACTCTGGCATTTTAGTTAATTTCTCTATTAGGGAAATTTCTTTTTTTTCTGGTCCCTAAAGACAGGTTGACATTCAGTTTTGATGTGACTACCTGTACCAGGAGAATTATTAATGAATATTCAGAAGAGTTGCTTGGTATAATTTTGATGGTGTTTAATTAGTCCAAAGTTAAATGATAAATGAAGTTAGGAGGTTGAAGACTCTTTCTGAATTTTTAAAATTTCTACATAATCTATAATAATAATTAAAATGTTCTTTACCTAAATGTATGTTTTTATGTGTGACAACTTAATTCTGACAGAGTCTACAGTGATTTTGGCACCTAAATCCTTCTTGCCTTCTAGAAAATCTTCCTTGGTGAGGCTCATGCTATGTATTGCTTACAAATTAACCTCAAATAGCACTTTCATCTGGTGTTCAGTACTTCTGCAACATAATGGGTGCATGCTAATAGCAGGCTGTGGTTGTCAACGGCAACAACACAGCTTCTGCATTGAAAAGCAAGTACCATTTAGTGAGAGCAGACATACACATCCCAGTTTGCTGGACTCTGCCATAAATTTTACTATGGCAGGAGCTGAATAAACAATACCTCTTCTGCTGGATGCCATAAGCTGACAGTAGTCAAGCAGATTACATGTAAAACTGAAATGTTGGAGGCTTTGCTCCTTGGAACTAAGCAAAGGGCTGGGGAGGGGTCATCATGACAGTTTGTCTCAGCTACCACAGCACTGAGACAGGAACCTGAAATCCTTGAGGTAGTAAGAGAAAAAAGAGGGTCATTCAGTTAATATTCACAAGCAAAAAAGCATACAAATGAAAAAACCCTTGTCAAATCATGATTTTTTTCTGAAGCCCATATAATTTCAGTCATTTCTCCTTTACTAGGAAACCATAGCAACTTTAAGCTCCGGTTTTGCTCTGCAGTGCAAATGCACAATTTTGAATTTAAAGTGTTGGGATTGAATGTTGTTTAATGAAGAAGCAAGAAAATATTTCAGTTCAGAGTCTATTGTATTGAAAGTTCAGCTCCATTTTGTGATAAACTGATATAACTTATTTATTTATTTGGTTTAAGCTATGTTTGCGAGGAAATTAATTCCTCTTGGGATTCATCCATAAAAGTCAAAGGAGCTGACTGACATCATTGCAAGGCTACTCTCAGTTATTTTTGAAAGGCCATGGTGTTCGGGTGAGATTCCTAAGGACTAGGAGAAACCAGATATCATTTCTACTTTCATGAAGAGGAAGAAGGAAGATCTGGGAAACCACAAGCCAGTCAGCTTCACCTACAAGCTTGGTAGATGATAGAGCAAATAAACCTGGAAAACCTTTCTAGACACACAACAGACATGACAGCAATTGGAAACAATAATCATGGGTTTACAAAGGAGCAATCATGCCTGAGCAACCTGATAATATTCCATGATGAAATTACAAGCTTGGTGGATGGATGCAGTGTAACTCAAGGCAGTGCAGATGCGCTGTCATGCCCCAGGCTTGTGGAACTCTGGGATAGGGTGGGATGGGCCAACCAAACCACAGGAGGTTCTGGGACAGCACATGTGTACCCAGGGTGGAGGCCTCGGTGCATAGTTCACTGGGATTTTTTCTGCCCTGAATTTTGAGTACTGTCTGGCAATGCACAGGAAACAGCACTGGGAAAAGAGCAGGAGGGAGGCCTGGGCCTGCTGCTTTCCCTTCCAGAGCCAGTGAGGCTGGCTGGAGGATAAGGACATCTGAATGGACAGTGAGGTGCCCTGAACTTGGGGGAATTATGCCTGGGCTGTGCAGTGTGGAAGGTTCAGGCAGGGCCTCTGGGGCTCCCATGGGAAGGGCAGGGCCTCTGGGGCTCCCATGGTGACATGCAGGAGGAGCTGCTATCCCTGGCCGCTTCGGTCCTGTACGCTGCAACCCTGCAGAGGACAAAGGGACTGAAAGGTAGGGAAGGTATGGGAACACAAGGCCTGGTGCCGTGGTACAGTTCATGGAGTCATCTGAGCTGGGAGGGAGCTGGAAGGATCCAGTCTCCGGCAGCCATTGGAAGGTTCTGGAAGGCTCTCCACAGTTATGGCTGTTGCCACAGCAATTGCTACTCTAGTCAAATGTTGCACTTCCAGCCTGGTACCTGTGCTCTGGCTCTTAAGGCAGCTAAACCTCACCCTCTTATTCCATTCCTGCAGCCCACACTAGCCGTACTGGTGAGGCCAGGGTTTGATGCCAAACCAGGGACCTGAGGAGGTGATGTGGCTGTACCTGGCCCTGTACCAGCAGCTGAAGAAAAAGCCAAACAGGGAATAATGCAAAGCTTCCAAATCCTGGAGGCACTTGCATGGAGGAGCACTTCACATAGTGGGATCAACCACAGATGAGTCAGACCAGCTGGAAGAATGAGGCTGGGATCTTATTGGCTAGAAATCAACTTTGTAGGAATGACTTACGGGTCCTGGTCTACAACAAGCTGACGGAGAAAAAAGCCAAGAAGATTAAAAAAAAAAAAAGGGGGATTGGTATTGGACTGGATTTTTAACTGCTGTGCTGGACATAACAACTGGACTTTCAGACTGGATTTTTCACTTCTAAATTTCCAGGCTGTTGTTTTGGGGTTTTTTTGATATGTGGAAACATACCAATATAGAAAATATACTTTCTTAGAAAGAACTTTAATAAAGTTATGTATGCCACAGTGAAATACAGAGCTTTATCAATTATTTGTTGGTTATGCTTTTGCTTTTCTTTACATTCTTTGACTGATTCTATGTTTTGTTTCACTGTTCTTTGATTTGCTGTTTTCAGGTGATCACCAATCTGTAAATCAGAAACGTTACATTAAATAGTATACTGCTATACTAGGCTATACTACCCTAGATTCAAGAGGCCTTATGATGCTCATGAAAATTGCTCTCAATATGAATTTTTTAAAATATCTGAAAAACAGAAGTAGAGGTGTGTTATGTTATTTTATGAAATACAGATACCTTTAGGGGAGGAAGATAGAAGGTAGAGCTATTTGGTGTTTATATAACTGTAATTTTGTCTGAACTTTGTAGCCTTGTAGAGAGCCATTTGACTCCTTTCTTTTCCTTAACTAAATTATCCACCCCTTAAAATATTGCTGGAATTTGCAAAAATGTGATTTTCTAGTAGAAATAAAGTCAGCTGGAATGAAGCAGTGAATAACACTATTGACTTCGTGCATGGTATGACTACCACTAGAGAGGGAAATGAAATAAAAAATATTTCTTGTTGTGTTTGCATTCTCTTCTCATACAAGTCTCACAAGTAGTGTGTCAATAAAAATCAAATAAAAGAAAAATTAATGTAAATTATATTTATGTATATATATGTGTATATGATTGCACACTTTATTCTGTTTCACAATAATTTTGCTCCCATAAAAATTCAAGAGAAATAAATTTAAAACACTAGATAGAGAAGTAATTTACTTTGGAGAATAAAACCAATTTAATTGTGTGATATCCTTGCCATCTAATTTTCCAACCAAAAACCTGTTCTATCATGTAATGGAGGGGACAGTTCACCGGACCTATTGTGTCAATGTTCTCCAGACCAATCTATGTAAGTTGCAAAGGCTGGTCAAGTGTCTGTCCTGGTTTCAGCTGGAAAAAAAGTTAATTTCTTCTCAGTTCTGTAACAGTGCTGTGTTTTGGATTTAGAATGAGAATGGTGTTGATGACATGTTAATGTTTCTGCTTTTTGCTATGTTGTGTTTATCTTAAGTCGAGGATGCTTTTCCATTGTCTCATGCTTTGACAGTGAGGAGGGACGCAAAAGAAACTGGAAGGGAACACAGCTGGGAGAGGTGACCTGAAATGACCAAAGGGATATTCCACACCAGAGAACATCATGCCCAATATGTAGACTTTGGGGAGTTACCCAGAAGGGCAGCCTATCTGGGTTTGGGAAGGGGGCTCTGACACTGGTCAGCAGGTGGTGAGCAATTACATTCTGCCTTACTTGGTTTTCCCTTTTTATTAACCTTTACCATGATTACTGTATTTTATTTAGTTTAAAGTTATTAATCTGTTCTTATCTTAACATACAATTTTTACTTTGACTCTCCTCCGCATTCCCCTGGGGTAGAGGGGAGAGAGGGAGAGGTTGAGCAGGAAAGTGTGGTGCCTAATTTTCAGTAGGGTTTCAGCTGGGTCAAGCTCCTCGATAGTGTCATGGAGGGTTTAGTAGTTTAGTGGCCCACTAATTTGCAGTTTACAGGAAATTTCTTTCAGGTCCAAGTCTGCATAGGTCTGTGAGTCAGGAAAAAGTAAAATAAGGATACTCAGGTGGATTACCAGTGTTCCAGAGACCAAAACAGGGCTGTACAAAGACTACATTTATATGATAAGTATAGAATATACTTACAGATATATTATATTCTGTATGTCTTACCCATGAAAATTTACATTCAAAGACCTTTGCTTCTCTAGGCTACTGTATAAAATTCTGTCCAGGTCAGAATATATAGCTTTTGAAATATACCTTTAAGTTCTGAAAAAAAAAAAAAATCATTCTTTGAAAGACAAGGTATATTTCTGAATTTTTTTAAGTTCTGAATTTTTTTCAGAACTTAAAGATTCTCTATATCCAAACTGGTAATTTTTTAATATTTCTGAAAGCAACTTTTGACTTTTGAACATTTTATCTGATTTCAGGTGTTTATTTTGAAATTTGTGAAGTTATTTTATAAACTACAGTCCCATTTTACTATACTTTCTATGAAAGGCCACATCAGATGGGTTTTTACCAGCTGACATTCCAATAATATGAAAGTCAATTTGTCTGTTTAAGCATGTCAGGATTAATGGACATCAAGAGAGAATGGCTCAGCTCTCTATTAGTTTTATAAGTATTTAAAAAGAGCAGGTTAAAATATCAAATGTTTGAAACTGCAGGAGTGTGAAGACCTTGACTGGAGGTGATAATGCTATAAGCCTTTGTACACTGTGTATTAGAGGTGCCAAAGCTGATTCTCAGATTTATTCAGAGGTATAAGATTCAGCATAGAAATAAAATTTTACAGTTTAATTGAGTAAAAAGAAAGTGTGAATTTCTGTAAGAATAAAATTTAAATCTCAATAGCAAGATGAAAATCTGGAAAATATTTTTTCTTTAAATGTAAGTTGAAGATGAGGTTTATGTTACTTCTTTATCAAATGGGAAGATACAAAAAAGTAATGAAGTTGCATCTGTACACTCACTTTGAGTGTATATTGGATTCATCATGGCAGATATTTAGAAATGTGATTTTTTGTGAACTTTGAGTACAGATACACTGACTATTCAATAACTCTGCTGCCTAATATTCCTACTATTTCTTTAAAAATAAATGGTTACCATACTTTCCACAATTTTCACAGATTTATTTCCATTTCTTTTTACTTATTTTTATTAATAAAAATAGTTCCTTGTTTATAAATGTAACAAAACTACTTATCTATATTATATGCAGGACCACAGACCACATCATAAAGACCTGTTTCTGTCTCAACAGCATGTCCAGGATCCATGTCCAGGAATTAATACAAAAAACTGTTAATCTTTTCACATCTAAGGCATAGTTTGAGATATTTTTTTCTCATAGAGGATCATGGCCCAAAATATCATTCCTAATCTGTATATAGAGGAAAAAAATACAAATATATATATATATTTATATACATATATATATATGTATATGTATATATGTATGTATATATATATATATATAAATATATATATATATAAAAATATATATGAATTCAAGTGCTCTATTTTTTAACCACTTCATGAAAAATCTTCACTGTCACTTTGTGGAACAAAAAAAAATGTCAGTAAATTATTTAAAAAATTGGTATTATAAACATTCCATTCCACAATCTGATTTCTCTATTTGGTTGTTACAAGAGATGTCTGAATTATCATAGTGAAGAGGACAGTAAAATTCCCAGAGGAAAGAGCCAGCAGTGAATCCCTCTCCTACCAGTTTGACGTGAGGGCCAAGAAGAGATACAAGAGACAGGGGAGAAGTTGCAAGTCAGCAGGAGAGCACCAGAAGAGAAGCACAAAGGAATTCCAGCCACTCTAGCCAGCAGGGACAGGCCCAGCTTGCCTCCAGGCAAACATCATGGGGAATAAACGTTAGGAATTAGAAGCATGTGCATGCCTGTAGGGCTATGATCTTGTTGGCATCACAAAGATATGGTGGAATGATCCTTATAACTAGATTGTTGGAATGAAAGGATATAGTCTCTTTAAGAAAGACAGGCAGGGAAGACAAGCTGATGGTGATACCTCCAAAAAATTGCATCACCAGCAACATCTTGCTGAACTTAATTGCTGCCATTTGCAAGCAGATCTTGACAATAATTTTCCTATTTCAAAGCACCTTCTAAAGAAGAGTGGTGTCATAATATAACCTCACTCAATAATCACAGTTTCAATTAAAACTTTTTGAATATTTGGGTTTTTTTATAACTGTCCTTATCACATTTCTTAATAAAACTATAACTCAATGTACTATGGATGGATGCAGATTTTTAGCCTCATCTTTCCCTGGGTCATGGAATATCAAGACACTTATAATTAGAGGCAATTTAAACATATCTGTAGGTTTACAAAGGATATACTTCTAGTGGATGGGCAATAATAGATTAATTAATGTTTGTTTTGTTGGTTTTTTTAACTTACTCATTGCATATCACTTATATATAATGGTCCATTTAAAGTATTTTGTTATCTATCTGTCTATGTATCATCATTGTAATTCACTCAGTTTGCTGTTATTGGATATTATTCTGGTAAGAAATATGAAAGGCCTCAAAAACCCCCACACAAACACAACTAAGCATTTTCAAGATTGATTGCAGAATCACTAAGATTAGCTAGTTGACACTGTAACCTTGAAAGGGAGGCACAATGAATATTAAAAAAATGTAATGTCAAGCCAATAGACTTTTTTCTCAGAATGCAAGAGCAACAATATAATGACGATTTAGAGAGTTTGCCCTTGACTGAATCTTTGCTTGAGTGTTTATTTGGAGTACTGTTGCATTTGGAAAATATAATTTTTTCAATTAATTTCTTGAGGTATCTAACAGTAAGGTAGAAAAGGAAGAAATGGACTATTCAATGCAGTCTATAATTAATCTTTAGTGCTCATCTTTTTGACTGTGCTCATTAAACATCATTGAGTTTGTGTGTGTCATCTTGAAAAATCAGGTAGCATAAAGTAGGCACTCAAAAAGTGATTGTTATACCGTGAATCACTTCATACAGACAGACCATGAATGCATTTAAAATCATTATTAGCAGAATGCTTTTAACATAAGCTAGTAAGGTTCTGGAACTGTCATTTTACTGGAGTGTTGATAGCAAGAAACCTAAAAATATCATGTGAGCAGAAGTCTCATGTGAGGTTAAAAGACCACCATGTGCTGTAGTACAAGGGGTGGCACATCCTACATACTTAGGAACAATTTTGCTGCATGATTTAATGGTACATAAATATCAGGCATGGCAATGTATCCTATTTTGATTCCCAGTTCAGCTTTCTTGTATGTACACCCTTCTAAATTACTAAGAAGCTATTAGTCTTTGCAATTGAGTTTATGTGACAAGGTTTTGGTAGCAAGGGGGCTTCAGGAGTGGCTTCTGTGAAAACATGTCAGAAGTTGCCACCATGTCTGACAAACCCAATGCAGGCCAGATCCAAAACAGACCCACTGACAGCCAAAGCTGACCCCCCTGGTGGTGCTGTAAAACCTGTCGTGTAACAGAAAATGTGAGGGAGGAGTGAGAATATGTGACAGAAACAATCCTGCAGAACCAAGATGAGTGAAGAAGGTGGGTTCCCGGCACTGGAGAAGATGTCCACCTGCAGCCCATGGAGAACCCCTTGTCAGGGCAGGTGGATGTGGCCTGGAAGAAGTTGTGACCTTATGACGAGACCAGACCAGAGCAGGCTCCTATTTAACGGTTTGACCTATACAGCGAAATGGAAGAGAACCATCTTGAGCTCAATAACTGGCTCCCTGATCATTCAGTGTTCCACTGGGAGTTTACTACTCACCTCATGTCCTGATGGCTCCAGAGTGCTCTGCCTGAAACAAATGCACCAAAGGGAATGTGATCTAAGTAAGGATGGGAATTGTTCTGAGCTGCTTGGTTTGGAAGGAAAGTGTTGTCCCTGCACCTCTTTAAGCAATGTAGACATATCAAGCAATTATTTACAGCATCGGTAGGAACTAATACACTCCTATACTATTTACTGTTTCAGTTAGTAAGAGGTATAAGGTTCCTTATCCTGTTGATTAAAAATGAAGTTTTTGATATGATACCACATGATGCAATTTCTCTGTTCCTACTTTGCTATCAATAAATACAATGTAAAAGCATTAAATAGACAATGACAAAATTGAGGTTGTTTCCATTGGTTGGAAATGTTGG
Organism: Chamaea fasciata; assembly: GCF_029207755.1. Taxonomy (NCBI): domain Eukaryota; kingdom Metazoa; phylum Chordata; class Aves; order Passeriformes; family Sylviidae; genus Chamaea; species Chamaea fasciata. Next base: position 57,686,548 of record NW_027094087.1, on the reverse strand, counting down.
AAGCTAGGCAAGATATGAGGTAAAGAATTTTCAAATAGCAATGCTATTTCTAAGACTTTTTTTAACAGATTGTTAAGATAGTGAATAGAATATTGATTTGATATTCCTGCTTTTACAGAATAATATATAATGTGAAATTAATCACACGAAATTTTCACAAGTGCTTTTTAATCTCTTAGTGAGCACCTGACTTCAAACTATGGTAAATACTCACAAAAGGGTTTCTAGAGAAAAGAATAAAAAAAGTATTGTAGAGAACAATATTCTGTGATTTCAGAGTAAAGCTGGAAAATGTGGCCCATGAAATGTTTAAATCAATCTGAAATGAATTAACTCTTTTTGGTCTTGTTTTTCTACCTGAACAACCCCCTCAAAAAATGTTCCTTACAGGCTGAAGGAAGGAAGGATATGAAAATATCTGAATGTTTAATACTCGTGTCATGTCTGCTTTTTGTCGTGAGCCAACACCTGGTCCAAATACCAGGCAAGCAAAGTGGCTTGTAGATTGTTTTAGTGTGTACTATCCTATTCTGTTAGTCTCTATTTTCCTTTCCTTCTTTCAGTGAGAAGAGACAGAACAACTATTTTGTAAGCCATTGATTCTCTCTTTTCAAATGGAAAAATAGAGTTCATTAAGTATCCAGTCAGTTTAATTTAATTTCCTTGGATTTCTGTCAGAGCACTTGAGCTGAAATTTTAGTAATTGAACATAAGTCTTGATGCTGCCAGTCAAGGTGTGGCAGAGATATTACTCATATTGGATTAACAGTTTTATCAGTTCTGGGATCACTTTGTGGTCATTTTTAAGTACAGTGGTTTTGGCTTTTCACTCGTATTTTATCACTTGATGCTTAGAAAACTTACTCAATTTTGTATCACAAATGAAATTGAATGCTCCAGTAACTTCTGAGTTTCGGAAAAGAGTTTGTCCACTTCTCTTTATTTGAGTTCTTCCCTGTATTTATCTCTACCTGGACAGATAGTATTCCATATACATTCTTCATTTTTATTTTCCTTGTTATGGCTTACTTCTTTAGCAGAAAGTTGTAAGCAAATCATAGAATCAAATTATAGGTTCAGTTTTTAAGCTCCAATAAATTTGTTTAGCTTCATTCCAGTTTCTACAAGAGATGGAATCCACCTCTGCTTTCCTGTTTCAGTTTTAATGTCTGAAGAAAATGAAACCTTCCTTTTAATTTAATTAGTAATGTTTAGTACTGGAATTTTTGTCTTTCTTACTTCATTCCTTACTTTCTGATCTGATTTCACCTTCAGGAAGGTTGGCTTTCTAAGCAAGTGAGAGGATTTTCCATTTTTTCACTACCTATTTGCCAATGCAATTTTCTGAAAGTCTTTGCATCTCTTGGATGTTTTATTTTATGTTTTCCAGAGACCATAAAAACTGTGAAATTTCTATAAGTTTCAAGAATTAAATTTGTAATGTCCTCACTTCAGGTAACTTGGCAACATAAACACACATTTTATTCAATTTCTAAGTACCTACGAAGAATTATATATGGATAATTTATTTTATGTCAAAAATGTAACCCAAAACTTCCTTACTGGTACTTCTACTTCTGTGGTTCTCTTCTGCACACAGACCTCACGTTCAAAGTGTTTCTTCAGAAAATTGATGTGAATCTTTGCCTTTTAAACCCTTTGCCAGGGTTAAAAAATACCAGATAATTTTTCGCATCTTTTAGTTTAAAACATTCCAAGATTTTTCTACAAATCCTTCCACTGTTTTCAGTCTTATTGGCTTAACAGATTGCTTCCTTTGCTTTCCAAAGTATGCCCTTTGTCAACTGGATATTTGTTTATTCCTCACTTTAAATAAAACTGGTGAACCTTGATAACTGGCATTATTTTGTTTTATGCACCAGACTATGCCTTCACTACTTTGACAAACCAATACCAAAATAATTTGATTTCTCATTGGTAATGTGAGCATCTGGTGGGGAGCCAGTGTAGCTATCACATTAAGAGCATAAGCTGTTATATTTGGCATCTTCCATTTCTAATAATTTCTTTTCAGAATTCAATAACCCTGCACACATCTCTTCATAAGAGACCTGCACCTGAAATGACCATATGTTCCAGCAATTTAATCTCTCCTTGAGCAGCCATGACAATGAATGAAAATGTGGCCTACATTTTTTGGGCCACACACAATTAATCAAGCCCTTGATCTGTCAGCAGTAGTTCTGCTCCAGCCAGCTCTACCATCTCAAGTCTCCAGTGTATCCCATTTGTTCAGTTTGACACCATACACAGCTTCTTCCTCAGTGTTCATGGTGCATATACACATCCAGAGGTGAATTTTTCCTTCTTGTCCAGTTATTACGCCTCTGGCTACAATTTTTAAGGTATTTTATATCACTTTCATGTTTTTATCTGAACTGCACCATCATTCCACTTGTTTGAAATCATCCCATAAATTTCAAAAAAGCTGCAATTCACATTGAATTAGCTTCTTTCCAAAACATGTCTGAGACTAAGATGTGACCAACCATGGGTTGCTCTTTTTTCCAGTTTCTTCTGTTCTGGAGAACAAATGACTGTGAATTCTTCCTTTTAATTTTAACCTGTTTTCTTTTGGTGTTGTTACCATTATACTATAGTGGTCGTTTTTATTTTAAACTATCTTTTTTTTTAATGCCAACCAAAGGAAAGGGAAGTGTTCACAAGTCATGGGTCCTTGAGAGTTACGAACAAATAACTACACAATCATAAGAAGATCTATGCAACTTTCTGCCTTTTACCCTTTCATGGCGTCACAGTTTAGGAACTCTGTTCTTCAGTGTAGTACTCTTCCCCACCCTCCAACTGGAGGCAAAAATGCAAAGATCATGCATTGAGATAAGAAAAATACTTCAGAAGTAGCAATGAAATAAGAAAATAAGCAGTAACAACAATACTAATAACAAAAAATATAGGAAAAGGAAACAATTTACACAGAAAATCCCCTACAATAAACAAATGTTGGACTCCTGTGTTCACCATATTTTTTTGACCATTGTCCCCACTAGCATTGACATGAAGTGGTACCAAATTACATCCAGACCATGGCCACTACCCCTCCCAACTACTGCAAAAAAATTAACCCTGCCTTGGCCAAAACCATGACACAAGTAAACGGTATGTTTTTATTTTATTTGGTTTTTAGATAAGGAGGAAAAAAAAAACCAAACCACCAAAAAAAAAACCACCTCCAGAAAGTGAAATAGTTTACCCTTTCTAAAGAAATAACTCTTAAACTTGTTAATTCAAAAAATATTTTCCAACTTACTGCAACTTTATGAATGATATGGAATGTGAATTCCACCTTTATGAAACCTACTTTGCACACACAAAATATGAATATAAAACTGTGAGTCTGAAATATATTTGTGAATGCTATCACAAGAAGTTAGAAGCTCTTTGACTAATTATACTGTGATCAAATATTAGTAGTTTTTACTGTACTCGAAATACTGGTGTTTTGTACATGCAATTGTATTCTTCCATTGTCTGGATATATCTTGTGTAGTAAAATTGTTATTTATCTTTTGGAGCATTTTTGTACCCGAGGTTTAATAAAAGCTTGTCTTTCTGATTATGACGTTCAGCACTGTGTAGCCATTCAATTTTTTAGCATGGAATATGTATTGAAAGGAAACTTCAGCCCAGCCTATCTGCCTCGTTACTAATGCATGCCAATAATTGCCAGTGACCATTTATAGCTCTGAATAATCTGGCTTTCCAAGACTGTTAACCATCTGTCATTGATATTCATTTCTTTTTTCTCATTTTTTGCTTTCAACACATCACAAGTTGAATAATCACGGTCCATAAAAGGCAGTCAGTTATAATCTTTTTTCCTAAGTCTTTTTATTAAAACTGGTTGGTAAGCCTTCACAAGGTCATCTGCAGAACAGCAATGCCATAGTTGCTTGAAAGCTATACGCAGTTTAGCTGGAAGGGTTAATTTTGATGTCCTCAAAAGGAAATAGAAGCCATAGAGAAAACACAATATATGGATAGTTGTACAAAGCTACTTGGTTCGTGCACATACAGTGGTTCACTCAGACTACAGGTTCAAGACAGCATGGCTTCAGCAAGGGAAAATCATGTCTGACCAAACTAGTGGCTTTTTATGATGGAGCAACTACATCATAAAAAGCAACTGCATCACTACAACAACTACAGTTGATGATGTAAGAGCTACAGATTTAATTTACCTGGGCTTCTGGATAGCCTTTGATTAAGAAAAAAAGTCTTGACAGTAAGGGTGGTGAGGCACTGGAACAGGCTGTACAGAGAAGGTGTGGATGCCCAGTTCCTGGTGGTGCTTAAGGCCCAGTTTGATGGAGGGCTGAGCAGCCTGTTTGGGTGGAAGATGGCCCTGCCCATGGCAAGGGGCTTGGAACTAGATGATGTTCAAGGTTCCTTTCCAACCCAAACTATTCTATGCTTGCATGATTATTGGCCTGGGAAAGTTGTTTCACTTTTATACTTCTTTTGACTGACACCTTTAAGTGGTAAGCAATTGCATTTCTTTCTCAAAAAAAAAAAATTTAAAATCTTCCAAATGTCATCATTTTATTAAGATATTTAACAACTCTTATTTTCACATTTATTTTTGGAACAGAAGCCTACAATTTGCTGGAAACAGAGCTTAGGATTGAAGTCCTCATTAGTCTTGGGTAAATATTTAAAAAATGCTGTTGTTTTTAGGCAAGAGTGTCTTAGAAGCTGATGAGTAAGCCAGTCATAAAATCATTTTTAAAGAGCTGTGATCATGAATACATTAGTAACAGGCTGGGGATAATAAAATTATCATAAGGTGGAATTTATAGTTCCTTTTAAAGAAGGTGTGATTCTTCAAATTATGAGTGCTTAGCTGAACTTGCATTGTACATTGTACATCAGGGGTTGCTTCAATCAAAAGACTTAAGTGTTTTCTAAAGGAAGATTTTGGAACAGGTCAAGACTGGGAAAAAACAAACAAACAAACAAAAAAAAACAACAAAAAAACCAAACCAACCAGAAAACAAAAAGTAAAGGGTTCACAGTAGGATTCAGAAATTATGTCTTATAAATTTTCATTTGCATTCCTCAGACAGCCTTTCTCGTATTGTTCAAGTTGCATCTTTGAATCAATATCACAATATCATCTCTTTGTGATGAAAATAATGTATCATGAAATATTTGGCTAGCTGTGCAAGAAAAAAGCCAGTTTGTGTGAGAATCCTAATCCATGGAAGAGACTGGTGTGTGATCTCCAATTACATTTTTCCAAATAACAATATTTTTCCTTACATATTTTTTTTTCTATATAAACTGGGATTATCCTAGGGAAAATAGGTATTTTTAATGAAAATACTATATTGTAACTAAGTCTTTTCAGGATCAAAAAATTATTTGAGCAGAATTTTTTCAGCTAGATTTAATCATTACCTCAAGCACGGGGCATATTACAGGAAAAATATTGAGAAGAATGTTTGTGAAATGACATTTTAACATAAATTTTATGCAAGAAATGCACTAATTTCCCAAAAACTTCAGAGTTTAGGTACTTAAGTGAAAAGGAGTCCTGTAACTTCTTTTCAGAAGCTGCATAAGATTAGTAGCCTGTATATCCGCCAGGGTAGGGTTTTATGCAAATATAAACAGCACATTTGCCTATTTACAAATGCATATTAGGTTTTGTGTTGTACATTATAACTAAAGTTAACCAGAATTATTTCCCTTATAAAAATCTCAGATTTATGAGGAAACAAACAACTCATATACCAAATAATTTTGAATCTGAAGTACAATCAGAGTGCTTTATGGAAATGGTACTTTACAGACAAATCATTTGTAAAAAAAATAAAAACAAATTATATCTGACAAGAAAGAATATTGCTAATATGATTACAAACCAATCAACCAACCAAAACCCGCCCAATGCTTCCATTTAACCTAAACATATACCGACCCCACCTGAACTTACGGAAATAGTCACAGGACTTAAGTGATAACTAAGTAATAAGGACAAAAACCAGGTTCGTTCTTTAGTTCAAATTACAGGGTATCATAGTATCAGGGCTGCAACTACTTGCACATGCAGCACACTTTAGTTTTTAATTTTCTATATAATCCAGCAACTCCCCAGTCAGTCATTTACGCAGCAGGTGCAACTATATTAAGATACAAGGTCTTTCACTGAATCCTCACAATGAAATATTTGACTATTACAGGAAGCTCCTGGTTGGGAATTTTAGACAGTTCCATCAGCTCCCTGTTGCACATTTTTATGTTTATATTTGTGGATGAACATCCTGAGCAAAGCATCCAAGTTAGGATACCTAACTGATTCCTGTTGCAGAGTTGACCAAATTGTGCACAGATGTAAGTGGCCCCTTTTGCAAGTGATTGATAGAAGCTGTAGAAAAGGTCACTTAGAATGTCAGTAAGATATTAAAGAGATGTTTCATAATCTAACAAAATATAAAACCAGCAGAACAATACCAGTAAATGCTGCATATGTTGAGATGGTCATCCGGGAACTGAGTAAAACAGTGGCTTTGAAGACTTTCCCCAGCTCACCTAAAAATACCATTGCAGTTCCTCTTACACCATAGGCTCCGACTGCTACCAGCTATTGAATGACCACCTACTTTTGGAGATTTGATCCCTTCGTGAGCATTACCCTCTGCTAAAATCCTAATCCCTTAGTATTTGCTTGATTTTTTTTTCTCTTCCCCCTTTCAGCAAACATTCTGTCCCGAGTAACTGCACAAGAACCTTAAACTTCAGGGTTCAGAAGCATATTGCAATCTACATCAATATGGAAAAAGGTAATTTGAGGACAAGCTCATCTTGCAGAATTCTCACAATAAAATCATTGCTTAACCATTAGCATGCTGGTTGCAATTTTTGTGTCCTTCAGATTCATTGTATCAAGGTTTTGGAAATGTAAAGCAGCGGTGTCCTGGGGTGACGTTGTGAGGTTTGTATCCTCAATTGTCTGTTGGGTCTCTGTTGGATATTGCCCTGTGTGCCTTTGGTGTTGGGTCTGGGAGCAGGGGGAAGGGAGAGGCGAGTGGTTTGTTTTCAGAAACTTTCCTCTGCCAGCTGGCCTTGAGAGTCAGATTCAGCAACACACGGTGAGGGACGGAGCGATTTTTTTTTTCTTTCTTCAGTAGTTAGTTAGCTAGTTAGGCAGTAGCTAGCAGGAGGAGAAGCTTCACTTTTTTTTTCCTCTCCTCCTTTTTTTTTTCTCCTTTTTTTTCTTTCCTGTTTTTTTCCTCTTTTTTTGTCTTTCCTTGGAACTGTTAAAATCTCTCTGGACGAAGGACTCGGGGGAGCGCCGTGGGGGCTCGCACCTGAAACCCACCAAGATCCATCCTGCGCAGCATGTCCTAGTGCCAGAGGGACTGAGACAGAGCAACAACCTCCAGGAAGGACTTCTTTTCTAATCCTGTCATCTCTCCAGAGCAGCACGAAATTCTTGTCATCTGGTATTGTTGAATTTATTGTGCTGGGGAGTGCTTTGTCTGTTTAATAAACAGGGTTCTTTCCACTTCTCTCGGAGGAGGTTTTTTTTTCCTTCCCTGAACCAGTTAGGGGAGGGGAGGGAGGGCCCCCTTAGGAGATTTTCCTCCCAAGATCTGCCTTAAACCACAACAAGCAGACACCCAATCCCCCCACCCCCCCACCCCCCCCCCCCCCGGTGACATGTAAGGCTTGCTAGAAGTTGCCATTAGCTTTGATTATTTGTCTTTCAGTTTTTGTCTGTCCTGACCATACGTGTCCATATTTTATCCAAGTTAATTTGTATTCTTACATTTGTATTCTTCATTTCCACTCTCTTTTCATAAAACTGTTTCTCAAAAGCCTTGCTTCTTAGCTTTACCACATGTAACCTCTTATTTTGGTTTCCTGCCATCTCTCTCTGATCTTTTCTCTCTGCCAAAAATTTGGCATACATTTCCTACCCACATGCAAAGTCTTTGAGACGCAAAAATGTTTCAGGTCCTCATGTCTTTCCTGAATGGCTCCCATCGTATTTTCAGGTTTAAATAATTTATTATCTCTAGTTGATTAATAATAATATAGAAAAACTTTTTCTCTTGAACAGAAGATGATATTCAGCCTGAACTACATGATTCATGGTAATAACGCTCATTATGTGTGGTAGTTTATATGTCAGACTACTTGGCTTATTTGCATTAAATGAGAAAAAAAAGGACAAAAGAGATGGAGTCATCTATCACCACAATTTTTAAAATTTCATGATTGCAAGTTTTATTGGTTGGTTCGTTTGTTTTATTCATTAATATCAGTGTAAGGAGGGACTTGTTATGATAAAAAAAAACCTGATGATCATTTAGTTTTCAGTGCAGTAAAATTCCAGGTTAGGACAAGTGGAGTGGTGGTGGTAGTGCTGCTGCTGCTATGCTTGCCACCTGTTAGCCTGCATCTGGAAAACTGTACCCTGTACATGAATGGCACGAGGAAACTGGAATGAGTCCATCCCATGGAGACTGACTAGGATGGGTAATTGACTGGAGCAGATGAGCTGCTCAAGGCTGGAAGAACTTGGTTTGGTTAGCATAGAAAGTAGAAAGCTAAGGGAAAATTTTAATTTCTGTCTTCAGACTCCTGCACAGACAGAGGAAGATTCTTCCCAAAGGTGCATGGTGAAAGGATGAAACACAACAATCAGAAGTTGCAGTAAGGGCATTTCCAGGTAAATATGAGAGAAGAAATATTTCTCAGTGAAAGTGACTAAGCATGGGAACAAGCTGCCCAAAGAGGCTGTCCAGGCTCAGAACTCAGAGATTTTAAAAACACGCTGTGACAAGGCCCTGAGCAACATGACCTAACCATGAGGCTAGTTCTGCTTCGAAAAAGTGATTGGATTGCATCATTTCTAAAGGTCTTTCCCAACCAAAATTATTCCATGCTTCACTAGATAGAAACAATTCATTCTGAAAATTAGAAACTGCCTATCTAATTTTTTCTTTAGTCATGGAGTTAATTGACCATTCAAGTACAGATAGTTTCAAAAAGCAGTATATGCATCTCCAAAGGAATTAAATTATCAATTTAGATTTTGGAAAAAAAATTAATTTAATTAGTTTATTAATGTTAAATAAGCGATGGAATGAGAGGTTGGATGTAGAAGGGGAGATGTAAACAAGTTTAAGGAGAGAAAATTAATTATCTTGGAAAAAAAATAATATTAGCTCTAAATACAATAAGTAAGAGCAAAAAAACCAAAAAAAAATCTGGAAAAATATCTGGAAGGAAAGTGAGTTCTACAAGTCACTCACTGCAGGAAGTGAACTTTTCAGTTTAAATTAATTATAGCATAACTAAATTAAGAATGTGTTTTTCTTATCTGTTCCTTTTTTTAACATAAAGAAGTAATGTAGCTGCTTTGTCAATTTTGGATTAATGTGGGGGGTTTTGTTTGTTTGTTTGTTTTTCTTTTTTTGTCTGCCTAATAATGTTGAGAATAATTTTAAATAACCAGTTTACCAGATGTCTTTACTTCCTAAATACCCCCAGCCAAGAATTAGTGTGTATAAAGGCCTTAACAAGTGTCAAAAAAGCTCCAAATCGTTATTTATACTATCTAAGTATAATGGGATACAAGTTCCAGTTACAAGGGCTAGCTTGAGAGCTGGTACTATACTATACAATAGAGAAATATTCTCTCAATAACTGGTGACTGACAAGGAGAGTTATCCAGCATATCTGAAGTAAGAGAAGACCTGAAATTTGAAACCTTTGAGACACCTGAGACATGAACATCCTGGTGAAATTTTTGAAGGGATTTTTGTACACCAGATACTGTATGCACAGGCTTGCCAGATAAATTTCTCACCTGTGTACTATTATTTAGCTATTTGCTCCTCTGGCAAATTAATTTCAAATGACTGGAAGTACCAACAGACACAAGCTGCACTTTCTTTAAAGTTCAGATAAATAATACCAGGCGATGAAGCTAAAAATAAGCATTAACTGCTAGAAACTATGGCAAAAATAAAGAATGTGGAAATTACAGCATGTACTCAGATGCGATGCTCATTTTACAAACCAGTTGATTCTGGGAGAAGAAAATTTAGTCCAAAACCAGGATACTTCATAGAGGTCACCCATGTACACAGATTAAAATATGTTGTGGTTCACCAAAAAACATAGTATAGAGTTATCAAACTACTTAACCATATTTTGTTTATTTAACTACAAGGTGTTACATATAATATATGCACACAAATGTACAAGTATGCCTATATGAAAATATGATATATGTGTATAAATGTGTATGGATCTTTGCTTTTGGTTGCTGGTGCTTTCTCTATGTTTATATTTGTTTATTTTTTATTTTCTGTTTCCTGCGGAAAACCAACATACTGCCAGTTCCTGGATGGCTTTGGCCTTATGAGGTCCTTAGGTGTCAACTGGAAATTCATACTGCTGAATTTGATATTTTATGCTATGTATTGCAGGTGCTTTCTGAAGCTATAAACAAAATGCAGTCGGTGACAACTCAGTTTTAGTAGCTGCTTTATTGTTGGCACTTGATAGAATAACTGTATTTAAAGACAGCTGTATCAATTACACAATATGTTTTGAAATCATTAGTAAATAACTGTTTATAATGCTTACAGAAGAAAACTTAAAAACCTGAAAAGTTAGTGTTGTTTTCAACCTAAACAACAAGACTGAAAATACCAGTCTGAATTATTCGAAAATGTCAAGTCTGCGACTAATAGAATAAGCTATGAAGACAACTGTTACTTATTAATATGTTGTAACACATTTAGAATGAATGTTCCAGAGATGAAATCATGATAAATCTGTAAACCCATTCCTAGTCAGAAGAGGCAATCTGTTAAGAAGTATTCAAAAAATGAAGAAATGTTCATAATTCTTACTTTGCATAGGATAAAAACTTTAGAGATATAGATACAAATGATATAAATATAGATATAGATTATATGTATAGGTGTGGATAGATAACTCACATAGAAATAATGAAATATTTCTGGTTTTAAGGATATAAGTAAATAACATCTTTGTATAAACAATACTAAGATAGAAAACATGAAATAAATTTCACCTTATCCTCAATTCAGAACTGGGATGAAGGGATTGTAAGATACTAATTTTAATATTTGAATATGAGATAAATTCTAGAAAAAAAATTAGTGCTATTCTAGTGTTTAGAAAGAAAACATGGCATGATCAATAAGCTTGTTAGCATGACAAAAATTTTGAGCAAGTAATAGAAAAAGTCTGAGCTGGTGTTCATATTTATATTTGTACTAGAGGTTAGAAAGATAATGAATCTGACAATTCATGCATTTTTTATAGGAAAATAAAATTGCTATGATTCTATTATTAAGATTTTTCTGAGGATTTTTTCAAGGTATTGTATGTTAAAAATGTAATACACTGTTTCACAAAATGAATTTTGCTCTATTTTCTATTTGCTAAATAAATTATAAAGGTTGTTAAGTCCTAGATAAGCCCTAGTTTAACTTCATATATTTCAACAAAATTAAAGGCTGATTAAGCCATAAAAAGTTCTGAGTCAGTCTTAGAGGTTCCTTTGTCTCTTATCCATCTACAGGGGAACTACTTGGGCAATATGCTCTATGTGAGCAACACAGTCCAATGTAAGCGTATTTGTACAGTGAAAGCATCAGGGCTGAGGACGTCCTGCCCACACTGTACATGCTTTAGGGGACAGGATGACTTTTTGAAGTGTTTTATTTCTCCATGGTTAAATAATTCTGGATAAAAAGCACATCAAGAACAGATCAGAAATGGAAGTAGCGGTTCTCCAAACTTAGAAGGCTAAAATTAAAGTCTAGAAACTTCATGATGTACAAATTCCTCCTTGGTACTCCAAAGTATGGATTTAAAACTTCTGTTTCTGGGTAGAATGTAACTGTCGTTGTCATATACATCAAACTATGTCAGTTGACAAAAAATGCTTGTTGATCTCCATGAAGAATAAGTCCTCATTCTTATTAGTTCCTGCACAAAATAATAAATTGAAAACCTAATAGAAATTTCAGTTGAGATTTATAACAAGATGCTGCAGGTGGAAAAGTGCATAAAATAAGTGCAGTAAATCAAGATAAGTTTATTTTGCATATGAAATCATTATCTCAGCACATCACTTATATGGCAATACTGGATTGCAAATGTCTTTCTCAGACAATAAACTTTACACCTCTTACAGAATCAATAATAAAAAGCATGCCACTGTTATATAGATTTTCAAGCACTTGTCATCTCTGAAAAGAAATTAACTAGAATGATTGCATACTGACTTGCTTCTCTGGAGGAGGATGGAAGAGTCAAAAGTAATATTTTCTGAAGAACAGTATCATTTTTTGAAAGACAGCTTGATATTCAGGGGTCTTGACACTCAACTAACTTAAATATTATTATAAAAGATGAAGCTTGAAAATCCACTAATCCTTAATGAGCATTAATCTTTTAACTACTTTTAAAAAGAGTGTTTTATACTCATGGGGAAATCCTGCATAAGAAATTATGTCCTTAGAATGTGCTGTTCAACATTAAAGTATCACTGGAATTAGTTTCAATTAAGAAAATTAATCTGAAATTGATTAGTGAGCATTCTGACACTGCTGAAATTTGATTTTAATATACTAAATAGTTCATGTACTTTTTTATACGCAAACATTGAACATGTTTTTCTATTCTTATCTAATATAGTTGATTATTTTCATCAGAGGGGAAATTGTTTTTTTTCCTAATTTTTATGCTAGCATGAAAAGAATCATGGGGTTTTTTTCCATTTTTAAAATTACTGTACTTTCTTTAGGGTTTTTTTTTTTCCATTGAGAAAGAAAAATATCTACAATCTTTCATAATGTATCTCATTTCTATGCACATTAGAGGAATTATTGTAAAACGTACTTGAGAATCATCCTTGTTCCACCAAAATTGCACAAAATCTTCTACACCTGCATGGCCAGTAGTAAAGCAAGGACAATAAATAGCAGATATCTAACTGCTTTAGGATCAATAAATTATGCAAATGGACAATGCCACAGCGTAAATCCTGTAAAGATTTTCTTGTAGAACAAGTAGCATCAAAGATAACATCAGAGGAGCCTTTGTGACTTTTCAGTATCAGGATTCCTCATGGATGCCTGAATAAAGGAAATGTTTAAAGTAGGATCTAAAAAATAAATTAAAATCAATTTGAATAAAAATATAAATAAGTATATGTAAAAAGTGTGTGTAGTTGTGTAGATTTTTGTGTGTTGGTGTATATAACATGCCATTGATGTCACAACTACAGTTGCTATCATAAGTCATTACTATGCTTATAGTAAACGATCATGTCATTCCCTGCTCACCCCTTAAAGTCTCAGAGTCTTTAAGAAACTATACCAAGCTGACATGTCAGTGCTGGGTTTGCTTGACATGGTTATGAAAATGGAAGGGCTACAGGGGTGGCTTCTGTGAGAAGCTGCCAGAAACTTCCGCCTTGTTCAACAGACCCACCTCCAGCTGGTTCCAAGAGGGACCCTCCTCCTGCTGACCCTGAGCCCATCACTGACAGTGCCAGCATCTCTGTGACAGCAAAGTTAAGAAGGAAAAAAATTATTGTGCATGAGCAAATTGAAGCCAGAGGAGAGAGGACTGAAAATATGTGAAGAGGAACAGCCATGCAGGCACCAATATCAGTGCAGTAGGAGGGAGAGGAGGCCTCCAGGCAATGGAGAGATTCCCCTGCAACCCATGGAGTTCCACAGTGGTGCAGATATCCACATACAGTCCCTGGAGGGCCTGATGCCAGAGCAGGTAGATATGCCTGATGGAAGCTATGACCCTGTGGGAAACCCATGCTGGACAAGGCTCCTGACAGGACCTGTGTCCTTGTGCGGGACACACTCTGAAGCGGTCTGTTCCTGAAGGACTGCACCCCGTGGAAGTGACCCAGGTTGAAGCAATTTCATGAAGAAATGCAGTCTAAGGGAAAGACTGATATTGGAGAAGTCCATAGAGAACTGTCTCCCATGGGGGGGAACTCCCATGCTGGAGCAGAGGAAGAGTGTTGGGAGTCCTCCCCTGAGGACGAAGCAGCAGCAGAGAAAATGTGTGAAGAACTGACCACAACCCGCATTTCTGTCCCCCTGTACCAGTGGGAGGGAGGAGATAGAGAATCAGGAATAAAGCCTGGGAAGTTTGAAGTGGTGGAGGAAAGGTGCTTTTATTTTTGAATTCACTTCCCTTTATCCTATTCTGATTTGATTGGTAATAGATTTGATTATTTTTTCCCTAGCTGACTCAGTTTTGCTCATGACAGTAATTGTTGAGGCATCTCTCCATGTCCTTACTTTGATCCATGAGCCTACAGCCGTATTTTTTCTCTCTTGTCCTACTGAGGAGGGGTGTAATGGAACTTTGGTGGGCACCTGGCATCAAGTCAGGATCAACCTACAATATCTTTTTCTCTTTATTTCTGTGTTCCTGATTTAGTAATTGTAAACCACAGGGCAGACTGAAAGCAGATGGTTTTGAGCTAATGAGCAGCTTTTGGGTGTATTAGGAGTGCAGAAAGGAGAGAGTAAAGATTAACATATATTCTAGGAGTCTCTCATATATTCTAGGAGTTATTATTTGTGCAATTAAATTTGCTTGAGCCATGCACTTTCCTAGCAGTTTAAATCTTTATGCAAGCTTCTAATATAAGGTTACTAATGATAAGTAATAGAGCACTCCAGTAAGCCTTTTAATGTGATAACTGGCAAACGTGACCTCCAAGTATTACAGTAAACATCTTGGGAACCACAACATTTGTATTGGTTTGTATTCTAATTTTACTGATTAATTTGATTCCCCTCAGCTGTTAAAACCAGATAATTTGATCTGAAAATGATGTGACACTTCCATTAAGATCTGAGTGTCACTCACATACAGTACAGTACAACATAAAAAATAGACCTGTCTTGAGCAGGTTTGCAATACGCAATGACAGTGGAGAAAAAAAAATAGGAAATAAACTCGCTGTAATGCAGTAAGCATGTAATGAACATAAAAGAGCAATATTATAGAAATGTTAATAACTGTTTATTAAATATGAATGTTTACGATTTCCATCAGACAAATCTATTTCATTTATCACAGTGTACTTTTGTGACAATGAAGGCACAAAGATGAAGACAATTTATTTGACTACATTACCTAAGCTACTGTGCTTTAATACCCCTGCTGTTCTAGCTTTCCTACTGTATCCTCTCAAGGATACCATTATATGCCTGCTATTTTTCTGGGGATTTTTTTTTTTTTTGTTTCTTTTTTTATTGTTGGGTTTGCATAGTAATAAACCACTGGCAATACCCAAACAATTTCTTCATTTGCCTTCCACGTATTCATCTCAACAGTTACAATTATATATCTTTGCAAGGGCAAAGTAAGTCTGTTCTTTACAGATATTCACTTCTACTTTTATTATTATATTTATCTATGAAGAAAAAGTCACAAAATATATTTGGATTCATAGAATGAAACCTGAATGTTCATATAAAGTTATAAATTAACCGTGTAGAAAAGGTATAATATTTCTGTGGCTATAAGGACAGTGATGCATTATGGAAAAACACATGAATAGGAGGAGGTAAGAAAACCTAAGATAAAATGCAGACGTTTTATTCTGTTTATTCTAGGTCTTTTAGACTATTTAAACTCATTTCTTTTCTATGTGCAATGTCATCCTACTATTCCCTGATAGATGTTGAATTATCATTTGCAGCAACTATTTTCATTGCCTAAGAATTACTCTGCTCCATGCTTGTCAGGATGCACCTGGAATACTGTGTTCAGTTCTGATTGCCACTATTCAAGAAGAATCTACAAAGACTGAGACAGTCCAAAGAAGGGCCGCTAGGAAAGGCTGAGGGAATCAGATCTTTACTCCCTGGGGAAGAGAACGCTCAGGGGGCACCACATCACAGTATTCCAGTGCTTAAAGGGTGGCTACACAGAGCACTGAGGATCTCTCTTCAGAAGGTGCAACTGGAGAAGACAAGGGAGAAACACTGCAAGTTGCACTGGGTGTTTCAATGTAAGAAAAAAATGTTTTACAGTGAATACAACAATTTGCTGGAACAACCTCTTCAGGGATGTGGTAGGGTGGTCATTCTTGGAGGTTTTCAAGATGCAACTGGACAAGGTGCTACATAAGCTCATCTGGCTCCCTTTTCCCCTTGAAAAGTTGAGATAGATACCCTTTTGAGGTTCCTTCAAACTTTGGCTACTCTATGATTCTGTGAAATGACCAACCTACTTTACTGGTTTTCAGTTATCTTTATAGTGGCATTCATGAAATAAATTCTTACTCTTTGTTTTAGTTGTTACGTATTTTTTTTTTTTCACAGGCACTCATTCCCTACAGGAACACACAAAGTTAAGTGAATTTTTAACTTGACAAATTATCATAGGAAGACTCAGCAAGAAAGTTTTTGCTTTTTATCTCTTACAATCATTGGACTTCTTGATGAAAATATTTCCTAAAAAAATGTTTTGGTGATGTTTCAATAAAATACTGCTGTGTTGTCTCATATTTTATAGACATCACAGTACTGTTCCCTCACATTTCTTTTGCCTCCAGGCACTATTTCAGGCATCAGCTGGCAATATAGTCTCTTATGTATATTTTTCTTTCCTTTTCTTTTTTTCTTAAATAAGTTATTTTCTTTGGGTACCGGGAAACTTACCACTAGAAACCTTGACAGATATCCATTAGATAGGATTAAGGTAGAAAACATGAGTAGTTCAAACAGACATTAAAAGGCAACACCTTATCTCTATGACACTTGTGTTCATCTGAAAAAGTTAAACTGTAACTGCAGGCAGCATATGTTCATTTTGGCCAAAAATTACAGTGTTCTAGAGAGGGAAAATATCTTCTTATAAAACCCAATTAGAATATTTTATCAACCATACTTGTGATCAGAGCCTGTCATACTGATGCTCTTCTTAGAGAGAGATTGGTTAAATTGCAAGTCACAAATATGTTTAACAGATGAGAATTTTAGATTAGGACTAGAAGCACAAAAATGCTTGTAGGCAGAGGTTTGAATATGATACTGGCAAGAGAATGAAGATTTCCAAACAAACCTCCAAAGAATGCACTGGATGTTTTTGTGTTAAGAATAAGGATAACTGTTGGCACCACAGTTAATACACCTAATATCAGAAAACTCTGAATAGAAAAGGGGAGAAAGGGATGCCTGAAGAATGCTCAAAGGGAATGAAGTGTGGATGTCTGCGCACACACAGAGGAATCACTAGATTTTTCACACATGAAGAGGGAGGTTCAGAGTTGTTTCTGGGAGCAGTCCTATTAAAGTATTATTAATCAGGGGAAGAAAAGTGAGCTCAAAAATACTGACATAAGAGATAACTAGGAGAATAAATACTGAAGAGTTGTCAATGAAAAGGAGAGAGGAAATGGTCAAACAGCAAAAAAGTCCCCCCCCCCAAAAAAAAAAAAAAAAAAGCTCATAAGAACATAAAAATGAAACAGACAATGGGGTAGACACTGCAGCTAGAGAAGGAATGAGATGACTGAACCAGTGTTCAGTGAGCAATCTAGAAGGAAAAAGGGAAAGCTTTCCTCCTAAACAGTTTATCTCACCAGCAGGACAATTAGCAGCATGGTGGAAAGAATCAAAAGGTAGAAACTGGACTTCTATATTTTCAAGTAGAAAGAAGTTTTCAGACACTTTCTGCTTATTTCTGTTCATTTATCGCAAGGATTACAGCCACCTGAGCCAAACCCCATATTTTAGACAAAATTATGTAATTTTCTTACTTTTAATTCACATGTCAGTTCATTAGAAAGCTCCTCTGCTTGTATAACTGATGAGCTGAGGAAACTTCCCAGTCTGACCATTCACCAGACTCCCTGGCAGTCACATCCCAAGGCCAGAGCCTGCCACTGCTGGGTCAAAGCCCCTTTGCTGTGGGTGGCTCCTGTGACCAATGTGTCCCCCTTGGCTCCCTACACACTCACTTCACAGTCAGAGCAGGTTACCTCACCAGTTCAGCCCCGGGTTTCCCATGGCAGAGTCCCAGATGTCTTGTTCCATTTATTCACCACACAGTAACACAGAAACAGCCTGAGCTGGTGCCCCCAAGAAGGATTTTAACCAAGGAACCCCTGGGTTTTATAACCTCAAAGTCCACACATAGCTTCTCTCTTCTACACAAGTCTTCAGCTCAAGTCTTCAGCCCCTCTCCTATCCCTCTCCGCCTGGTTGGTGTCACCAGTCTTGTCTCCATTGTTATCCAAAAAGTTGGTGACTTCCAGCACCTGCTGTCTATTCCCCTGACTTATGTAACCAGCCTTGGTGTTCTTTGTTATCCCAAAGGTTGGCAGTTCACAGCCTCTTGTGTCTGGCTCCCACCCTGAGCTTAATCTGCATCTCACTCTGCAGCTTGCAGCAGAGCTACCCAGACCAGGAGTATTTCTCAACAGACCTATGGCTGAATCTTATACATGAACAAATCACTCATAAGCATTGGGGCCTGCCAAGTGAATCTATCTAAACCAGCATAACAGTTCTCTCTGTGAACACAGACATTTCAGTGACCATGAAATGTAGAAGTAAACATTTCCAAGGTAAGGTGAGTGGAATTGTTTTAAATGAGAACAAGTGTAAAACTTTTCTCAAATCACAGAATTATTTTTTCAGCAAAACTCAAAACTCTAAAATGTGTGATCATTTCTACAGAAGTGATTATGTTTATACAATTTTCATGGTGAGGAACTAATTTTTCCTGTAGGAGTTTTTTTTTTTTCCCATGTGTACTTACTCTGCATGTGCTAATATAATTTAGAAATGAAAACAGTGAAAAAGCCCACAGTAAAAAGTGATCTCGACCCCTTAAAATAATCAAACTTCAGAAACACTAGAGAAGCTAATATGCAGTTTGATTTCCAAATATCTAAATTCCGTTGAATGTTCAGTTTTATCTACATATCTTTTCTTTGCTGGCAAAAAAAAAGTGGAAGCAGTTTCCAAGGAAGTTGAAATTATCTGAGACTACCAACCTCAAGCTCTTTTTCAAATAGGTAATAAGTTAATTATTTAGGTATTCTTAAGATTTTTTTTTAATCTTTCCTTTTAACCTTTTTAACTTCCTAAATTTTAAATGCTAGACCAGTTTCCAGGGACCTTTCTGGTGAAATCAATTAATTCTTGTGAATAGGTGCAAATTATTTTCTTGGCTTTTCAAAATACTGTAGGGAAGGTTGAGGGGGAATTCCAGAGCTATGATATATACAAGTGTGTTAGGCAAATTCCCCTTCAACAGAGACAGTTGAGTATCCACTCAAGGTTTGAGGTTTTTGTATGATAGTGGTGAATGGGGAAAGAAAAATTACCTAACTGATATTTAGAGGAGTAGAAAAATAATTAAAATCTCTGCCTTATAAACAGAATTTTCTTGTTCCAGATCTCTACAGAACTTTGAAAATTTAAATTCCATTTTCCCTACCAAGGGCACAAATAAACATTGCTGCCTAATTCCGGTTGTGACGTTTTGTGTCTAGGATACTTCCACAGGGCCAGATAATGTAACTGACTTTCCAGAGAGTCACATCTAAAATTAGATGTGTTGCCCTACAGAGTCTGAAATGATTCTAAATGGCAGTGCTCAGGCAACCAGGTCTTCTCTACTTTGTCTAATGAGTTTCCTGAACAGATTATTTTGAGATTTTGTCCAATGTCTTGTTGAAAACCCAATTTAAACACATCACACGACATTAATCTTTCTGCTACTATCTTGGTGTGGAGAAAAAATACAGACAAAACATGGTAACATTTTTCTTTTCTTCAAATGTTTTGGTGTTGGGAGGGTTGTTTTTCTTGTTTGTTTGTTTGATTGTTTAGTTTTTTGTTGTTGCTGGGTTTTGGGGGGGATTTTTTGTGGGCTTTCTTGACATGTTCATATTGGATCTCGAGGTTGAAGTATTCCAAATCATTAACAAAATCTGAAACCAATCAATTTTCTCTTGCATATTGGCTTGAAGAAATGTCTACAACTGAAAATGCTCAAGAACTGCACTTGAATCTGGAGGTGAAATAAATGGCTCAAGGACACCTCCAGTTTAGATTGTTTCTCTGTCTCTGAGAGACAAACTCAGGGTGAAATGCTAGTCATCTGGGATGCGGATTGCTTCATATATCCTGGTCCCTCTGAATGTAATTAGTGGAAACAAAGTTTCACAGGTTTAACATAAGAATGTCCTGACTTGGAAGCAGTTGCCAGACTTTCTTTTTGGAGTATAAATATGAATGAGAAAGGGAAGAAATTTACAAACAGAATTGAGAACAATGAAACCATGAACAATAATTTGTTTGATCTTAAAAAGAGAAAAAAAAAATGCCAGATAAACTGGTTCCTTCTTCTGACTGGAACTACAAAACTAATAAACAAAGAAAATACACCACATGTAATCAAACTTTAATTTGTGAAAATATTTTACATCATATTTTACATTAAAATCTTCCTTGAAACGTCATTTAAGTTGGTGTAGATAGAGAAGTCCCTCCAGTGTGCTCCATAATGTATTATTTGGACAGGACCTAAAAGACGGAGGGGGAATGGAAAGAAGTGCCTTCTTGGGGTAGCATGAGAACCCCGTGTTGGTCTCCCTGACCTTCCCAGATGCCCTTACACAATTAGCAAGAGGCTCTGGAACTTGAGAGTCTGACAAACGGTGTAAATAAAAAAAAAATCTCAGTCATGTATAGGTAATCTTATACAATTCCTCATATATAGTCCTTTCCTTAACAATTTTACCTGCTTAGTCAAAGCTGCATAAAACCAATACTGATGTGTGTCCAGTGAAGTATTCTCTGTGAAAAGATAAACACAAGTATGTATGCATATATAAATGTACATGTAATAGGAAAACACATATTCTGTTCTCACCTTCTAGGCTTTGGCCATCATGTACTGATACCTAAAAGAAAAATTGGAATTTTCCTGTTTCACTTTTTTTCATATATTGATACAATTAGTCACATGCAAAAGTATACAATTGACAGCATGATAGTTTGTCATTAATGTCACTGAATCATGATATTATCTCCTTATGAGTGAAACTCAGCTAGGTTTATTTTTATTTGTCCCTTCCAGACCTGAAAGATTTGTTATTAGAGAGGAAATTCTTTTATGAATTCGTTCAAACACTTGAGACAAAAATCTTAAATAAGTGAATATAAATATATTTTTGGGTTTTCTAAACTAACTAATTTAAAACTTCTAAGGAATTAATATATTCACAGATGAAGAATGATTATAACATTTAGGGAAGACAAAAATAATTCTGTTCTCCTTTTTATGTCCTAAAACTTACCTGATTATTCTAAACCTTCTGATGCTGAAAATTCCTGGCCTTCAAAATTACAAGTTTCTGTCCTGTGTTATGAAAAACAGACCAACAAAACATGTAGGCATCTGTAGCATTCACCATACCTACATCCTGGTGTTTTGAGCTCAGTCAGCTGTGCTTATGCCTCTAGATGCTTTGAAATTGATGTGCCTTGTCTAGAATCTGGACTTCAAAGTGAAACTGGTGTCATAAAAAACCTCACTGTTTCAGATCAGGTAAAGTTTTAAACCCTGCTCTGAAAAAGAAAAAAAAAAAAAACCTTTATTTTTTTAACTCACTTTCCTCTTTGAAGTCTGGCTTCAATTCAGTTTTAAAGAATCTGTCAGCAAAGTCAGCAAGATTTTCACTGGAGTCTTGATTTCTGCAGACAAGTCTGTCCTCAGCTCAGCCCTTAGAGATTTACTTGGATGTGGCCTATAACCAGTAGATCACTGCTATTCCTACTCCTCAGGAGTAAACTCAGGGAGTCTGCTGCATAGGGTGGGGTGAAATAAGAAAGAATGGAACTAAACTTGATAATTTTGTTGTAGAGACTTTTGGCATTCTTTTGGCCTCACTTCACTCTTCTTCATCCATATTAAAAGACAGGAGGAAGGATAAAAAATGGGAGATATTTTTGAAATCTGAACAAGGGTCTTGTCTTCAAGATAGGTTTGTAACAAGCACTTTGTGATAGTTCCTTGCTCTCTGCATTACCTCCCACTGCTGAGTGATTCCCAGCTCCTGGAGTTTTAATATCAGCACATGAGAAAATTCACTGAAAGAACTACAGCTAAAGCCTGTGATGTGAGATGGAAAAGCTTTTTGTCCTGCACTATAAAAAAAAGAAAAAAAAAATCCATGCTACAGGATAGCTGTACCAGAAATGTTTCAGATTATTCTGGTCAGAGAAAGAAAGCAAAATGAGGGGGTTTTTTTGGTGTTTTTTTTTTTTTTTTTTTTTTTTTTTTTTTTAATTGTTGTTGTTTCTTTTTCTCTTGTTAACATAGCAAGCATTAAGAAACAGCAGAACATTCTATTTTTCACTGGCCTAGCTCCCATACTCTGCATAGCTATTATTCCTCATATGATCTGAAGTTCAATTGCCTTAGTTTTTAATTTTTTTTGTTAACCCAGACTTTTTTCATGGACTGCCTGCAACATGATGGTGGTTGATGGAGATGGAAGGCTGCAACACAGGAAGGAGCATGCAGAGAAACCAGGCCCATGGAACAGAACTGTGATGGAGGGATTGGACTCTCATAGGGTACCAGATAAGTCTACATTGACCTGAAGAGTGTAGTAGTTCAAAATGCTTGGGAGCTGCATGAAAGAAAAGATTACACCAATTTTTATAGATTATTTTTTTTCCATTATCCTTTTCTGAAGAAAAAGAAAATAATTTCAAAAAGTTTCTAAGACAAGACTTTTTTTCAGAAACTGCTACCAAATTAAAAATAAAAAGCAGCAACAGCAACATTAAGGAATAGGAATACTCAGAGCTCTTTGATAACATTGAAATTTAAAGTAGGCAAGGACTCCGTGTAATATTTTTAAAAAAAACCTAACTTAAGCATATGTTTTCTGCTTTGTCTACAGGATGGAGAGCTGACTTTTATATAAGACCTTGCTAAGGTTATAAAGGTTACAATATATGTATATTATATGTGCTAAGGTGTAAGGTTATAAAGTGTAACAAAAACATTAGAACTTTGAAGCAAAGTTCAAGCAGAACATGGTTCAAATGCTCTTCGCTGTAGCAGTGACTGATTTTAGTTTCTTAATGTTTACAATTCAGTACTAGATTAACGGTAAATAAGCATTAATCAAATAAAATTGTTAGGCTGCTAGCAAAACAGTTGTCTGAAGCTTCCTGCAAATTTCAAGGATCCCCACACAATTAAACACATTTTTAATATTCTTTACCTGATATTAGGTGAATATTCATATAGAATGACACCAAAAATATTATTTATGAGACAAGGAGTTTAAAAAGAGATGACTAGTAGTAAGGAATCACTAACTCAAAAAGTCATAGATTTTCACTTGTTCTTAAATAACCAATCCTTTTTGTTTGGACTTTTTTTTTAGTATTATGATGATAAATTTGTAATCAATTTGGAGGAACGAGATGTGGCATCTCATTTAAAAGTTTGGAATTAGTGCCAGTACTTCTTATTTCTGTGAACAAAGATCCCTGTTTAGTTGTTGCAGAGCACAAAATGCATAAATGTTGCTTTTGCTCCTTCTACTACAGTATTCACATATATGTTTGTATTTTTATTAGATATCTGAATTCTTACTTTAATTTAAATTGTAAGGAGAACATAATATCCTCTAAAATTAAAGTACAAAAGATCTCACATGATTTGCTGGTATTTTCTACAAATAAAAGCAAATTTTTTTTGCTGGTTTTGAATATATCTATTTTTTATTGACTGGACATAAGTATTACATAAAAATCCAAAATATTTCTGGGGTGTGTTGATAAATTTTGTGGTTAAGTGTCACAATTGTAATGCCCAAGCAGTAGTTGAATTCACTGGCTTTTAGAGAGCAAGTAATTTTAAGATTTCTTTTGATTGTTCTGGGATTTTCCAGCATGCCTAAATTTAAGTACATTCAGAATGCCTGTTCTGCACTTGTCTTCCACCTAAAGCCACCATTACCCCAGATCTAAGAATCCTCTTGTTCACATTGCGTGTAAATGTCATTTAAAGGAGGAACCAAGGATAGCCTGAACCTGATAGAAAACCTGAGCCCCTATCCTCAGATGAACCTGGAAGGTCTGAGTCTGAAGTGTAAATGCCAAGATTTCTTTTCAGTTCCCTCTGGAACTAATGATAAGAAGCTTGAAGGAAGCACCCTGGAGTGGTAAAGGTGGTTTCTTACATTTAAGCCAAATGCAGCGGGTACCTAAGTTACAAGAACACACTTCCACCTTTAGAAGTTTAGGGGAATTTTAATACATGAGAATTTTTATGCAGACATCAATGGGAATGAGAATGTTAGCAAAGTTTCATAAACAATGTAAAACTAATAACAAGTCCTACATCACTTCAAGTGGTTAGGGAGCTTAAAATTCAAGAAGATTAAAAATTAACACTGCTGGTAACCAGTACAAATCTTGGGGGGGGGGAAAAAAAAAAAAAAAAAATTGTGCAGTAAGTTCTGTCCCAGCATGTCTCCTTCTCATACCATGGTGTACCTTTTTGAAGGCTTTTTGGCAGGTTCAGACTGTACTGGTCTCCTGACTTAGTTGAGGATTCATCTACAGCTCAAGTGTACAGTGCTGGGAGGCAAACCAGCTATCCTAAAGTAAGTCCTGCTAACTCATCTAATTCTCTTACACTCTTCCTCCTCAGCTTTCTCAGGAAAAAGCAGTGCTTCTGAACCTTCCCAGAGGGTGAGTCAGTCTGTCTTAATTAGGTTCCTACATTCATCGTGTTGGTTATGAAGTGAAGCCTTCATCTATATAATGAGAGAATATGACATCCAGCTAAATGAGATTTTAGGGTTTTTTAAGGGAATGAACTACAGTTAGATTATACAGTAAGCTGAAGTTCGAACAGTACATTTTAGTGTTTCAAGTCTTACAGTTTCTTGTGATTTGTTGTTTTCCATAGGCCCCTAAGTGTTAATTCAACAAAATGCTTTTGTATGCAATTGTAAATCATAACTATTCTCATAGAGTACAAAATTATTATTGTGGTAATAAGGGAGCCCAGTGGCTGCCAAAAAGGGAAAAAGATTGATTGTAAACTAGTTACAAGAAAACCTAAAAAAAAAAAAAAAAAAAAAAAAAAAAAAAAAAAAAAAAAAAGATGAAAAAAGAAAGTGTTTGTCTCTAAACATGTGAATAGTCACATGCTGCTCTTAGGACTTTGGGTAAAGCATAAAATAACACTGTATTATATGAGAATTTCTTTGCTACTACATGTACAAATAGTTTAGTTCTGGCCCTCTTTGTTAATGACATGGTATATCACTGTAATAGTTTTTTTTCATAAGTATATACTCTTAGTATATTATCAGAATATTCTTTTGCATTAATGAAAATCAGTCAGTGAGGGATTCGGTGATAAATGTGAGGGGTGCTTTTTAATGAAAAAAAAGGGGGTTTTTAAGGATTAAAGTTTTGTGATATCTAATAAGTTTATAGAATTTAAAGATATTTTCTTTTCCATGTTAGAATTTAGAAACCCAAGACAGTGAAAAGAAAATGACAAGAAACCGTTCTTAAGCCTGTCATGTCCCAGTGGGTTTGAATTTTTTACTGTCTCTGTTCTCAGTGCCTTACCTCAGAAGGAGGAGGATGTGATAATCAGAGAATCAGAGTAATAATGCATAAATTTTATCTATGGCACTACAGTAAGAATAAATGCACTTTAATAATGTCTATACTTTTTACCCTACCACATTTTTCCCATACTTGGTGGAAGTTTTCATCCTATTCTGAACTAAAAATGCTAGCATTTCAGCTCCTGGAAAAAAAAAGCAAAGCCAGAGAGGGATGATCCAGCTGAAGAAAATTATCATTAGCATTCACATGATGCCATCTTCTCTTATTTTTTCTTAAGTTAACAGTGAGGTGCATAGTATACGACTAAACTAGTGATATATGAGAATTTGCCAGAAAACTCCATTAAAAAAAATCTCTAAGAATTTTTATAACTAACTGTAAAGGGTACCTCAATGTCTATTTCAAAGCTGATTTGATGAATACAGAAAAGGTCAAACTAAAAATAACTAGACTGAATCAGTTATAAGTGTAGTAACATATGCCTCATTTAATAATGAACTCTGAATTTGCTCTGCAGTTTAAGTAGTATCATGAATGCTAATTCTGACAGTAAAGGGTTATGAACTACCTGTCTGCTTGAGTCTGGCACAAGGTCAGGCAGTTATAGAACTAATGAAAACCCTGATGTACCGAAAGGTGGATGATTGACACAAGTATGCTAGCTGAAGAAAGTGCTGAGGAACTCTGGTGCATTCAAAATGACAGTGTCCTGAAACACAATTTACAGCACTCCATTTGTTTAGCCCAAGTGTAGCATTAAGCCCAGGTGCTTATTGCCTACATAACCCTGGCAGAATTCAGGGTATATTATATCCAACTTTTACACGCCAG
The DNA here is from genome assembly GCF_029207755.1 of Chamaea fasciata. Lineage (NCBI taxonomy): Eukaryota > Metazoa > Chordata > Aves > Passeriformes > Sylviidae > Chamaea > Chamaea fasciata. Next base: position 57,659,996 of record NW_027094087.1, on the reverse strand, counting down.
TCACCAGAGGAATTTTTCTGGTACGGTCAACCTAAGGCCATTATTCTCTGAATGTATGATTATGCTTAGAAAGGTTTTTCAATATATAATTCAGAGCATCCTGAAAGGATGAAAAGGAATTATTGTTAAATCTTAGTAAGTGAAAGAAAGCATAAAACTGTAAAACCGTCAGCTAATGATTTTACAATTGATTATTTAAAATTGTTTGAAAAGCCTATATTCTTTTATATCCTAGAAAAAACTGTTGTTCTTTTGCCTTCTGGCTGTGCACTTCTCTTCTAGATCTTTGCATACCACAGAACTAATTTTCATTCATTTATTTCCTTTTTAGCCAAATCTACAAAAGAATGATTATTTTTAGTTAATTCCCAGATTTTTGGAAGTAATAAGCTGGTTTTGTGACATGGAAATACTGGACAACAAAGCATATAATGGGTATCAGAATGGAAAGCGTCAGAAAATAATTAGGCAGCAAAAGATTAATCAGAAATCTTGAGAATATCTAATAGGTAAAACAAACACCTTTTTCCCTGAAGTGCTTTTCTGAGAGAATTTATTCAGCCATGTAGGAATTCGGCCACACAGAAAATTTTTAAAGGATGAATCTCAGCTGCAAAACTGAGGTGATAGACTGGAATATAAAGATTTCATTATTAGAGCTGTTTTGAACTGACTAACTTTCAGATGTGCAGCAGCTCAGAAAAAAATTGATTCAGTTCACTTAGGATTCTCTTTTTAGGAGATGTTAACAGCTGTAGTAGGCTGTTGGAAATATTTTTTTCCTCTGTTTCCATCTATTATCTCCATATTTTGTCTCCTATCTCTCCTTACATCATCTTTCTTCCAGGTGTTTCAAAGAATTTCTACAAAACTTACTCTAAGTAAACACATACTTTCTTCAGAGATGTAAAATTAACATTGGGCAAAACAGACCTTTCTGGACCTTCACAAATCATCTTCAGTTACTGCATATAAAGTAATGTATCTAGTTTTGAATCTCCAAATTCCTCAAGTGATCAACTTGAAAAAGGGGTAACTCACCAAATTATGTGGCTAGAACATAGGATACACACGGAGAGGCTGAGGGAATTGAGCTTGCCTAGACTCAGAAAGAAGGTCTATGGAGGGATGTGATGGCAGTTTTTCTCCTCTACCTAATGGGTGCTAAAAATGACATGGAGGCAGGTTCTCAGAGGATCACAGAGAAATGACACAAGGCAATGGCCACTATGTACAGCAATGGAAATTCCAGATACAGGCACTATCATTGCACAAAGAACCATTAAATCAGTAACAAATCGCTTGGCCGAAGGCTGGAGTAAGCTGATATCATTTCACAGCTAATACTTGAGCAGGATATCAGACTAAATAAACTACATGGGTCCCTGGTAGCCCAATTAATTCTAAGAATCTCAATGTTAATTGTGATGGAATTTTTTTCACATTAACAATTATCCATTATACATCATAATGCTGGATAAACCATCTGTGTGATTTTTTAATGGGCTAAAGGTATAACTGAAGGTTAATAAATAAAATTTAAAAAATTAATAAAAAAGTAAGAATCAGAAAGCAAATAAAGAGCATTGTTTGTGTTTTGTCTAGGTGTGGCTTGTGAGCCACAATGTAACGCATACATTCTCCTCTGGTTTTCAAATATGAGTCTGTTGATGCTGCATGTCACCACAGTAAATCTATTATAGCTACAAGTTTTGACCAGTAAATAGAAAAATGAAAATGGATTTTCAGATAAAGGTGAGACACTGGGTTCGTGGTGGTCATATGAACTCACAAGAACTGAAACAGAAAAACAACACTCATTACTGTTTCGGCACGTGCAAGAATCAGACATGTACAAAGCAACTGAATAGAGCAATTTTCACAGTTATTCAAGGCAAAGTCATTTAGCACAGATGTTTCTGTAATTGTGATAGACTCAGAAAATTCAGTGTTCAGTGGTCCTTGAACACACATTTCCCAGCTATATGGTGTATCTTGAGTAATTAATGTAATAAAATGGAAGAAGCCTACTCTGTGTAAAGTATATCTCCCTGAAAGTTATGGGGAGCAGGGGAGAGGATGACAAGGGTTTATCTGGTGCTTTTTTCTTTGTGTATGTTTGGTTCTCTGTTAACTTTATTCTGTGGTTTGAGATTTTGTTTTTGTTTTTTTGCTGATTGACTTTTAGGATAGGAATTATTTAGCACATGGTGCTTCATCCCAGCCTAAGTGGATCATGACAGCTGTGATCAACAATGTTGGAACTCTGTTTCATTCCATCATTCAGCAAATGTGAAGAACATCTCAGATCTGCTCAAAAAAAAATAGACATTGCTTACCAGTCATGTAGATGTTTGCAGCAACCTGAATGTCAGAGCTGGCTTTTCCTAAGTCTGACAGTTTGTCTAATTTTCCTTTGAAATCACAAACACTGGTTTATGATAGAATGAGGGATACATGGAATATTCTTGGAAGAAGAAGAGGAAGAGAAGAGAGACTGTAGGAGATCACATTAAACCTGTAATCCAGAGAAACATAACATAGGGCTTTGGACAGGAATTTAACCAACCCGCTCTAGGGGAAGGTGTTCCTGCCCATGGCAGGGGAGGATGAAGGTAGGTGATCTTTAAGGTCTCTTCCAACCAAAACCATTCTATGATCCTATAATCTGTTCTACAGCGATGAATTATATCAAGTAGCAACATATGACATTGAGTAAAGACAATATGAGATAAACCTGGATATCAACTGGGATTCTGAGATTAGGTATTCAATTTAGAACAAATAGACAGAAACAGAAGCCAGTGGAGGAATTAGCCATTGTTGGAGTATGCTACTGATTATAACCCAGTGAAACAAAAAAATACAAGGCATTGTATGACCAGGTACTAGAAGAGGAAATGTTATGCACAGACTCTCTACATGATCCCATTTCACCATTATGTATTGACATTCTTGTTCTGTCTATGCCTCTAGGTACAGTAGCAGGCTCCCATACTAGAAGTAGCACTGGTCTCACTCTCTGCAGAACTAGGAATTGCAATGTGCCATCATATCCCGCTTCTTGTATTAAAAAAAAAATCAAGTTGTCTTACTTTTTCTATTTCTTTACCTGCCAAACAGTATTTTTCTGAGGATGTGTCACAGTCTTCAGTCATATACATAGCTGATACTGAAAAGGACTACACAAAAGAGACCTCCTAAAGCTTCCTATTCTTTTCCTTTTTTGCAGTTAACAATAAAACTGAGAACAGTGATGTTGAAAACGAAAAATCACAGATCATTTATCTTTTACCTTTCCCGATCTGAACTTTCCATGTGACTAAGAAGAGCAGAATCCTCATTCATGATCCAGAGAAAGCTTTCCCTAAATATATCTATTGGTAAAGTATATGAAAGGGGGCTGTTCCTTCTTCATCACATACACTGAGGCTTGTCATGAGGTCAGAGTGACACACTCTTGCGCTGTCTCAGGGACCATTTACTCCATAATCACTCACATGAAGTGGAACTACTCCAGCAATAGAAATGGAGACTGACCCACTGCAGACGTCCCAGAGACTGAGCTTCAAATCTCTGCTGCAGGATGTAGAGATGTTACACATGAAGATGCTCAAGCCCCCTAGTACTAGATAAAAGGTACAGACCTCTCTCTTCCACAGCCGGTCTATTGAGAGATGAGGCACATATAAGTATCACAATTTAAAAGAGGGTTCAAAGTTCTGAACCCTGCTCAGGTACTCCCAGTAGTGCAGACTGTTCCTGTGTACCTAATTAATCTTTAAGCATATACGGCACAGGGAAAAGGCTTTTAGGGTATCAGTGAAGAGTTTCCCCTCATTCATACTCATGTCATTCCCAGGTAGTACTTTAAGGTTTTTCTGCAAGGTAGACTTTGTGGTGTCTGATTCCCCTGAGCCAAAAACAAAATTTAGGGCATCGGTGACTCATGTTCTGTGTGAATGTTCACATTCAGCCGTAAAGCACCCAGGAACTACTGGATAAAGAAAAGTAACTTTAAAAAGTTACTTTAAAAGCAGTGACCACTATCCTTTCTTGAAAGAGAAAGCTTAGTCACTTCCTTTGAAAAAAAGTTCATGGTTGAAAAGTTATACAGAGGTAAAATATATCAATTTCTCCAGTACTACCATAACCCACTGAAGCATATTGAGTATTCATTGGGTAGTCTTTTCTGCTGCACTTGGCCCTCCTGAAGTGTAAGGGATTTTCGCAGAGGAACCTCCATTGAAGGATATTGCTTGCCAAACTCAGGACACTTTCAGGGCTAGACAGTGTTTCAGATACTTTGCTCTGCATAACAGAGTATCTGTTGTTACCCTGCAGTCTTTTCAAATGCTGTCCAAACTCACGCTTTGACAGTTTGCAGGGTAAAATAGAAATAAAAGACATTGTTTTACAGTTCACAGTAATGTCACAGTAGAATAATCCCATTGATTTGGATGAAATTTCACAAGCACATGGTGGTTGCAGTTGAAAAGACGGTACGACCAGTAGTATCAGGGGTTGAATGGTGGAGCTGAGCTCGGTTTGAGCTACCAGATGGGTGGAGTGACCCGATTACCTGCATATAATAGCAAGAGAGGTTGGAGAGGTCAATCTCACTTCCAGCATGATACATGTTATGCCAAAATGGTTTGTGACAGCTCCCACTGGCTCAAGAACGACTCCTGCTGACTGAGAAATACTCATGACAGCTCCTACTGACCCAGCCAGTGGGAAGCACCTCTTTAACTCAACTGGGATAGATGGTGCTGACAAAATACAAGAGGTCCAGGTCAGATCTCAAATCTTTGTCAGTACATTGCAGTCAGAAAATAAAGTCACATAGTCTGGACCCCTTCCAAGTAGTAATCCAAACTGGAGTATCATAGCTTGTCTAATATGCTTAATAATGAATTGGGTGAAAATCATAAGTCATTAATCTTCTTTCTCTCTTGCTTTCTCTCTTGTTGTGCTTTAATTGATTATAATCCTCGTTATTCATCCTATTTATATATTTATATATGAATATATTTTTCTCTTTCACATAGTTATTTATATAAATACATACAATTATACACATTTTTAAATATGTGTTACTGAGAAAAGCCTAGAAAAAATATTGGTATAGGAAAATACTCAACCATGAGTATTAAAATAAATCTGTGTACAATCAAATTTGACTTATTTAATCAAGGTGCTACATGAATGTTTTTTAAAAGAATGCTGTGGTTTTGTTCTGCCTTAAAGAATGTTGGGTCTCTACTCCATCATTCTTTGCAAAAACTCTGAACATAGAGTAATAGCCATAACATAAAGAAAAAGTTCAAGCTGTTCAAGCTGGTTGCCACTGAGACAGAGCTGAAAGTGAATGATGTGTTGAAACACAAAGCTGCAGGATGAGATCAATATTTCTGCCTTTTAATTTTGCCTCCTCACCTTCTCTGCTTGCAAGCTTTAAAATATGCTGCTCACAAAGCTGACCAGTAATAATCACCATATTTATAATGAAATTCATCTTCTTTTCATCTGTTGGCATATGGCTTTCAAGATGCTCCATCGTTTTTTATCAAGAATGTATAACTTCAGGGTCAATCAAGTACAGTCATTTGTGTTTTTCATCAGCAGAGTTCATTTATGTATGGAAACAATACCTAATGAGTGATGGTGAATCATATAACAAGGATCTCTCTTGGCTTATGCAAATTTCTCACATAAATTTGATCCAACTAGGAAAAAAAAAGGCTTAAACTATAAAGTGAAGTCTGCTGGTGGTGACATATACTTGATCTTTTTGTGTCTGTATCAGAAATTTCTTATATTACTCTGTGTTAATAATTTGTATTTATCCCTGAAAGATTTCTCCTTGAGAAGTTTGTAGTTGAACAAACATTAGTATTAAAAAAATAAATCAATTTTCTGATAGAATGCCTTGCAAGAATGGCTTATTGAAGTAAAATATTATCTATTTGCTCAGCCCTAGTTGTTATATATAATTGATTATACAAATACAAATTCATCCTTCTAGGATTGCTGAACCATAAAAGAGCCAAGACAGACATCTTCTTACAGCAAGAGCTGAACAAACTTTTTAAAGCCAGAAGTGTTTTTAACATCCTTGTATTTCTGCTTTATCTTGTGTGTATAACTACCTAAGCAGAAAAATTGGCTGGTCTCCTATTTTCACCCAAATCAGGCATGAATAGGATACCAACTGGATCAGTCTTACCTGCACCGACTTTGTGAAACACACGAAGTGTCCTACCAGTCTCTGCTTCTTTCCATTCAGTGAAAATGAAGCACAAAGCATCTAGGGTAGAGAGAGGCTTTTCCCACATCAGGTTTTTTGTCTCCACAAAAATCTGACCAATTTTCTGCCTCTGGGCTAAACCTGGCTGGCAGCTAAGCCCCCACTAAGTCACCGACCTCCCCCCTACCAGGATGCAGGAGAGAATTGGAAGGGAAGATGTGAGACAAAACCAAACCAAGCCAAACCAAAACACTTGTTTGCTGAGAAAATGACACTTTTATAAGTAAAGAAAAAAATAGAAAATAAGCAGCTGGCTTACAGAGTCACTCATTACCACCTACCAACAGAACAATGAGCACAATTACCTTGGAAAAAAATCTTGTCAGTTTCATTGCTGAAGCCACTGTTTATGGTATGAAATATCCCTTGATATTTGGGATTGGCTGTGCTGGCTGTCCTGTATCTCCTCCAAACCTCTTGCTTTGCACAAGACCACTCTTTGAGGCAGCACAGTAAGAAACAGAGAACAACTTAAAGCTGCAGAGCTAAAATACGGGTGAGTTTCAACACTGTTTTTGTCACAAATCCAAACCATAGCACTGTAAAGTCTACTAATTAGTAAATCAACTCCATAACAGCTGAACTCAGTACAAAAATGATATCTGCAAGACATTCCTCAAATGTCATCTGCCCCTAGGTTTCATGGATCATGTCTATATAAAATAGTAAAAGCAGAGTTGCTCAGTATTTCAGTATTTCAGCTGAAGCAGCACAGAAGCAGAAAAATAAGCATGTTTTATTTGCCAGTGGCACCAGTAACACCATAAAACTATCAGGTGCAGGTGCTCAGGCATCAGCAGGCAAGGGCACCTCCAAGGAGAGACTGGGGCTGGTTCCCCATCTGCTCAGTTGGTTCTAACCATCTTCAGCAGACCCACCATGGGACACAGCAGTGTCCCTCAGCAGAGATGGTGGCACCTCTGGGAAAACACTTCTAAGAAAGGGCAGAACACTGCATGACAGCATGGAGTGAGGGCAAAAGTGTGAGAGAGAGTCCTGTGGACACCAAGCTGAGAGAAGAAACAGGGGAAGGAGCTGCTCCAGGAGCTAGAGCAGAGATTCCCCTCAGCCTGTGAAGAGGACTGAGGTAAAGGACATATTTCCATGCAGCCCATGGAGGACCCTATGCTGAAACAGGTAAATGTACTTTGAAGGAAGCTGAAGGCCATGCAGAAGAACACACTGGAACAGGGGGAAAGTGTGAGGAGAAAGAAATGGCAGCAAAGAGTTGTTATGGGTTGACCCCAACCTCACATCCCTCTTCCCTCTGTGCCACTTGTGAAGCAGGGTCATGTGAATCAAGTAAAGTTGAGCCTGGGAAAAAGTGAAGAGGGGGTGGTGGTTTAGTTTTCATTTTTCACCTAGATCTGTTTTGATTGTCAATAAGTTAAATTCCTTTTCCCCACATTGAGTCTGTTTTGCCTGTGATATTATTGGTGAATCGTCTCCCCATCCTTAATCTATGAGATTTTTCATTGCATTTTCTCTCCCCATCCTGTGGGAGAAGGAGAGTGAAAGAGCTGCTGGGTGATATAAGTAAAACATTCATGTTCATCCTCTTTATTCAAACTTTAATTCATATCCCACGGGAAAGCCTTTGTGCTAGGCGTGAACCAACTTCCTTTTTGAAATATTCAGAATTACTCAGGACCACAGTATCCTACATGTCAGGTGAGCTTATCTGTGCAACACATGCAATGAAAAGTGTGTTATCACTGAGATGCTGTTTGCACAATGAAAGTAGAAATTGTGATTATAGAATGTGCCTGCACCAGCAGTAGCCCTACATTTCAACACAACAGAACATAAGAAGAAAAACAACATTGCAAGCTTCTAAGCAATCTTCTTTCTGCCAAATAAATACTAAAAATAGTCTGGATCACAAGGGATGATCCAGTAAAGTCTAATATTTGGAAAACAAACCCAAAAATGCCGTGTTTGTGTTCAAGATCTTGCTTCATGTAAGAAAGTGAACATGTCTTTACAACAATGTGTCCAAACTCCTGTCTTGGGGGTTATCCTTTTGGCTGAGCCAGAAGCACATAAGCCTACTCTCATATTCAGGCTTCAACACAGAAAATGTGGACAAAAGATAAGCTTTGACTAAACTGAAGGTTAGGGCCAGCATTTATAGTATAGCATAGAAAATTGCTATTGATTTTCCTTTTCCCATTTAATCAAAATCCTCTCAAATTTTGTTAGGTCACATATTTTTAAAAAATAAAACGTAGCCCACTCATATGATCAGAATATACCTTTTCAGACTTTAACTAGACACACTGTGGAATGCCTTGTACAAACATATTTTTGTTCCTTGTGTCAACACTGCCTGACATTACTTCGTGATTACATTTTCAAGACACAGAGGCAATTATAAGACTTTCTCTGAAGTTTTTAATCTGTTAAAAGAATATAAAAAGATAAAAATGTCTCTAATATTTAAGACCAAAGTCTATCTCACCCAGCATCCTGTCTCTGAAGTAGTCAATAAGGGACATTAAAGAAAATAATTTAAACACAAGCAACTAAAACAAAGCAAGACAAAACAGAAATCCAGGTTGCTAAAGTGGAATAAACTCTCTTTGTTATGTCCTTTCAGCTTCTGGCAATATATCTTTTAAAGATTTTCTGAACTGGAGAATCACTTCATCATCTTTAACAGCTCTTGATGCTTTTCTTTCATTAATTTGTATAATCACTTTTTAAAACCCATTTATGCATGTGGCCTCCACAATATTTTGTGGCAATCAGTTCCACAATAAAATGATGTGATCTGTGAAAAAATGTTTTCTGTCACTTTTAGACTTGCCACCAAATAATCGTCTTCATGTAATTCTGATTGCTTGCATGGGATGTATTTCCCCTTTCCATGATGCTCTTGACTTTATTTTTTTTTATTGTGGTCTTCCTCAGTTATTTTATTTTGCTTTCTTCTCTTTTTTTTTTTTTTTTTTTTTTTTTTTTTTTTTTTTTTTTTTTTTTCTTTTATTCTCCCTCCTAAGACTCTGAGTGCATTTAAATTGTCCTTGGACATAAGCTATTCTCTACTTCTGATCATTGTTGTCAGCCTTCTCTGTACCTTTCTTAGTTCTCGTATATCCTTTTGAAATGAGGGATTAGAAGTTTATATCATATTGCAGATGCAAGTACCATCATAAAGTGAATTTCTATGGATTTCTATGGTTATATAGTATTTCATATTTTCTTCTAAAATCCCTCCTTAATAATTGCTAACATTCTGCTTGCCTTTGCAACCCCTGCAGGCTATTGATCTGATGTTTTGTGAGAAATATCCAATGACTAAAAAATCCTCTTCTTGGACTGGAGTAATGAATTTAGAGTCCATCGCAGTGTTTGAGCATTTACTGGTGTTTTAACCATGCTGATTGCTTTATACTTGTTGACATGAAATTCCATGCTACATTATATCACACAGTCAGTGAGTTTCATAAGTTTTTTTCTGAAGCTCTTTGCAGTCAGTTTTAGTTTTGTGTCTCTTGAATAATTAAACAAGTAATTAATAACTGTAGCATAACATATACACGAGAGGACTGAACAAAGATAGGACAGACATTTCTCAACATTTCACTGCTCAGCTTTGCAGATTTAATGTTCTTTTAGTATTTTAAAATTAAGGTTTAAAAATTTAGTTATATTGTCTCAAGTGGACATCAGTAAACAATTATGTGTACCCACACATGAACACATGGTGACAAGTATCATCACTAAAATAAAAAGAATAATGTTTATCAAAGTATTCAAAATACAAATCAGACATATAGAAATACCTTAAAGAAGAAGAAAAGAGCACAACTTATCCATAAAAGTGCAAATAAGGACACAGACAAACACCTACTCAGCTTAAAAAGATCTTGTACTGCAATCTTTCCTAGACATTTTAGCATACAGGAAAATGTCTGAGTAGCAGTGAGTATTCTTCCATTAAATACAAGTAACAGTTGTATTGTAGTCAACACATCTTCATTTCAAGGTACATATTCAAAACCCCTGACCTTTATTACAAAAAAAAAAAAAATAAAATAAAAAAAAATCAAAGGAAAAGTAAGTTCTTTTATTGAGGCTTGGAGATTTGCAGTGTTGTATGATTGACACAGAAAAAATATTATGTTGTACAATTCTATGACAGACAGGCCCAGGGCTATTCAGATGAGAGAACTAATAACCATGCTGGCAAAAGAAATTTCTTATTAAAACCTTGTTAAGGAACTACAATAATTCATTAAGGGTTATATCATTATAAAAATCCATCATTGTTATAGACTGTTTCCTGGGGCTTCAGTTTAGTAAAATTTGACGTGCCCTTTATGCTCCAAAATTAGGTAAAGCTAAAAATGATTTATGCACCGAAAATGTTAAAGATTTTATAAAGCACAAAAATAACCATGCACAGCTTCCTAACCTTGGCATAGTACCTCAGGGGTTCATGGCATAAGAAAAAAATGTCTTTCAAAATGGACTGTTTAAAGCCTTGTGTATTCAATGGGTCAAAACCTGCTTACATTAAAAACAGTGGGACTGCAAATGCCTTCCGTGGGAATAAGCATTTTCACATGGAAAAAATTATTTGAGAGTAACTAAAGGTAATATCAAACTGAGCTAATGAGACCAAATTAAAAAATAAAAAAAAGAAGAGAAGAAGAGAAGAAGAAAAAAAGAAGAAGAAAGAAACCTCCATCAAATATGAGCAACGGTAATTTAAACAAACTTCATGGGCTAAGGCTCAGTAGGTATTTTTCAGGATTAGTTTCTGTCCTTGTTCCATGCATATTTTCACTTCTGGCTAAAATTATGGAAATCATCTCCTCCAAGCAAAAAATCTGTTATATTATTTAAAATAAAATTAGGAAAACTGCATCAAATGAAAAGGTTATTTAAGATTCCCTCAGAGAAACAATGGGTAAACAATGTGTAAATTTTTGCCTGAATAGCAGTTTGTGGAAAACACCACATTATCCATTGGGGTCACCAGCAGAACCATAGTGATGCTGGGTGCAGAGGTCAAATTCCATCCACAAGGACAAACTGCCCTGAGCAGAGCTGCAGAAGAGTGTCTGTCTGTCAGTGGCTTTGGTTCATGATGAAATGGGTTGTTTGGACCTCATTTGATAGTGAGCAGTGTTACAGATGAACACTGGCCAGTCCCTCACCGGTCATCAGCCAGATGTTTATATCCAAAGTTATGCACTTTTTCATATGCATCATTAAGATCCATTTAGTTTAATTCAGTATTCAGTTTTATTATATGCTCAAGTCACAGTACTTCCAGAATATCCAGACTAGTAATTTTTGCAGTTAATGCCTAAATTACTTGAAATATATCACATTAATTGACACTCTTCTTGGTTGTGATGCTGGCAGACCAAGTGATGAATAAGTTGTGGAATCTGAAATAACCTTTAAATTTTAAGATGATCCTTGTCAACTGGAATTGAATCATACTGGAAAGAGAGCACTGTTGTTGTTTTAGCAACTATCTTTTTGGAAGATGGCTGATTTTTCTCTCCACAGGCAGGACGCCAACAGACATTCTTTGTAACTACTAAATTTACACATGATCACTTTTGCATGCTCTTGGTGAAAATGCAAAAGTGATGCCATGCATCTACATCCATAAAACCTTATTTTGAGCAAACATGCGCACATATAAAGACAATTTCTTGTAAAAGTAACTGAAGTCTTAACAATAGAATCATTATTAGTCAGGGTCTAATTTTTATGGAAAAGGAAGTAATAGAAATATAGTTGAAATTTCTATATGTACACTTCCTATTTTCTAGCCCTTTTCCTGGTGGTGCTGACCCTTCCTCCCTGCTCTTGGAAATCCTAAAGACAGTGGTTTCATTCTTGTATGTAAAGGGGAGTTTATAAACCTGAGTCATCAACAGCTGGACTCCTTTTCCAGAAGAAAAATTATCTTCATGCTGATTGTGTCTTTCTTCCCATTCTAGGGTCCACTTGGGGTAATTTTCTTATGTTTGGGAGTATCCTTTAGCACTTTTCCTTTATTGCTCCACAGCTGGATTTACTATCTTTGCTACCTCTAAATTCAGTTTTACCTGGCTGCATGTCTGCTTTTCTGTAACTGACTGAGTGAATTGTTTATTCCTGTGGGATCTCCAGTGCCAGCCTGCACTCAATGCCTTGTCCTCCCACTCTGTGGTCCTCTACTCTGCATTCTGCATTCCCACATTTCAGGGACTCTACCAGGCCTGCATTTTTCTACACTACAGAGCTGAATTAGAATATGTTACAGCTAAACGGAGGGAACAAAGGTTGCAGGTGGATCAAGACCAGTTGATGCAAAGCAGGCCTGACGAGCCTCAGTCCTGAAACCCACTGCAAATCTTATGGTCTATTTCTTACAGTGGTAGTGCTCTGTTACAGGGCTACTGGGTAAGAGTGCATCCTGCCTGTATTCCATGCAAGGAGCCTTCAAACATAAAAAAAATTCTTAGAGGTTAGTGTGTTTCCTCTGTGAGGGCAAAATACATCTATGAATGTTCTGATAAACACAGAGATCCCAATTATACATTTATGGTACAATTTCAACCCCATGATTCTTTGTAATACGTGTTTAATTGGCACATGAAAAATAGGGTTTTTTTTCATTTTTTACCAGCAAGCACAAAAGCTGACATTTCAGATTTAGGGAGAAGTAGGCAATGAAACTCTCCATGTAAGAAAAATCCCACTTCTTCCTCTGACATTTACCCTAGAAAAGATATTTGACATCAGGGGCAGGACCTATGGAAGGATGACACAGGCAGCAAATGGGAATAGGTTACCAGTTAGGCATGAATGTAAATGAAATGCAGATACTGGGGTCTTTCTGGTTTCTTTGAAGTTCCAAAGTTGATATTGGATGCAATATTCTTAATAACACATTCCTGACATTAGATTCTTCTTTTCCCTGGCAATACTTTTAAATGAAATAGGTGGTGCCACCTGCTGTGAATGTTTAAGCCTTTCTCTCTGAAAACGAATAGGCTCATTTATTTTAATGTAACTCCTTTTAGTATGCACTTCAGGTCTATAATCTAAGCAACCCGACTCATCAACTGAATGGTAGGTGAAACAATGTATAGCATTATCACACATAAGGAATGCAGGAAAAATTGTTCCTCTAGTTTGAAAAATACAGACTTCCTGCTTTTTTATAATTATATGGGAATAATTTTGATTTCTGCTTAACTGCTGTTTTTCTCTTTCCTGGTTGCCAGCTAGTGTGGACTCGGTTCAATGTATTCAGTGTTAAATGTTAAGGCCCTGTGTGGTTGCATCCTAGTTATTTAGTTCCGTTAAGTTTCCAGATGAATAAATGCAATAAGAAGGTTGTGGCACTTCAACCTCCACAGCATGGTTTGTCTCACCTGTGCAAAATGAAGAAATAGTTAGGACATGATGCAGTCTCTGAATTGCACTGGCTCCATGGAGTGACGTGCAAACCTGAGCAAATACACATTTTATGCAGTTTGACACTCAGAAGACAACAATAAGCAAAAGTTAAAAAGGTTTATGACTTTAGCCACTGTTATTCCAAAAAAGGTACAAGCCTTAATTCTGAGCAATGGAAAAATTGACACAGGATATTTTTTCACAGGACTTAGATATGGCAGGAATGGGAAACAGATGTTTATTGTGCTCTGCTATGGCTGAACGTAATATTATATTGATATAATACAGATATGGCAGATACGGTAACTACTCAAATGGTGTTGTCTCATATTAATATCTTCCTTAAAAGAGATGATTTTCTATTCTGTTGTAGGCATTTCACTGTAAATATTGTGAACTATATATGGTGAACTGTAACTCAGGTTACTCAGCATAATCTGCATAGAATTGTTTTTCTCTAACTGATCCCTTGTGTTACACATCCTCCAAATAGGTTTGATGCTGCTCCCCTAAACTGTATTATACTCCAAGAATATTTAGGCCAACGGTTTTTTTAGACAGGTTGACTACACTAGTTTTTGTTTTTCATATTACTGTCTCAGTCAAATATGTCCACAGTCTGCTCAGGCATATGGCTGTCACCATTTCATGTAGTCTGCATCACACATAGCCATGATTCAGAGCTAAAAGGCCACAGGGCAGCAAATCTCAGACGCATTAACCGTCCCAGTAAATCTGTGACTCACTAAGTTGTTTCACCTTCCTGTGGTATTGCTGGCATCTTGAGCTCAGACTATGTGATTTGTTGTCCTTCATGACAGAAAACTGTCAAAATGAATATACAGTTAACCACCGAAGTCTAACTGACCTGAGTCACTCTTTGTCCTTATTAGCACCTCCTCCTTCCATCAGTGGCTAAGTCTCTACTTTCACTAGAGCTCTGAGGAGCTCTCTTCCTTAAAGACCAAATTGTTTCCACAAACCATCTGTCACCACCTGAATGCCTGTTTTTCCCCAGTTAACAGCAACTACTTCTTACTCCAGATATAGATCCCTGATGTGATTTCAGAGAATTCTGTCTTTAATTCTTTTTTCTGTTTCTATCAATTCATCATAGAAGCATACTTTTTTGAAGTCAGGGAAAATTTCAGTGTATTGTGAGATTAATAGATCAGGTTTCCCCATTCCAATTTAAAACAATTGAACAACTTTTCACCTTCCTTTCTTCTTTGTGCTAATGATCTGAGCTATGAGTGACTATTGTAGAGTATCTGCAATCAGAGTTTTCTAGTTCTAGGATTCCCTTCATTTTCTCTTTCTTATTCTCTTTAGTCTTGTCTCCCTTGATTATTACCACAAGGGGTGTATTTGGCATGGGCAGGAAAGAAATCGAAAAACAACATCCTCCAGCAACAACAGCTTCCTGTACTTAAGTTCTTGATTGTTTCAAAACAAAAAGCACCAAAACAAGTCCAGAGGAACAGAAAATGTTTGATTTGTTTGTTAGAGCCAGAAGCTATGCTTTTTTGCAAAACAAATACACATCTGTGTTGCTTAGCCAAAAGCAAACTCAGTAGAATGGGAGTCCAGATTTACTGATAGGACTGCAACTGCTTTGAAATATGAATTATCACAAAACCATTTAGAGATGATTTGATGTACTGACCTAATAATTGATTTGAATTCCAAGAATGGTATAAAAATCAGTCTTGTCTCAAAAGGGAATTCTGGCTTCCTTTTGTTTTCTGTGTCATCTTTGGGAACATGCTGTATGTACATCATACCAAAGGAAGAATGATTTTTTTTTTTCATGTCACAGGGTAAAAAATAAGAAAAAATAGAAAGAAAAGGAAAGAAAAAAACTTCAAAAAATGATCCCAGGCAGTGTTTATGAGTGCCTTCTTTTGTACAATTGCTTTAAACAGGCAAACTCCTTGAAAAGTTGAAGTTGGACAGAAGCAAACACTGTGATCATAGATAGCTGCAGTCACACAGCAGGCATGTAGTGGTGGAGTTCACAGCTGCTTCTTTCTCTGGAGTAAGACATGCAGCATGAGAAACAGCAATAAGCTTTTAGCAAAGATGCCACAGATCAGCAGTTTTATCAAAGGGACAGACTAGCTGCAGAGAATTTCCCATCCCACCACCCCTTTTCAAAGAAGACACATAGAAGCATCTAGTGAATCAGAGACTACAGTCCCATAGAGCTTCTCATGACAAGTGCTGTCAAAACCACATGGAAATATATGCTTTTGAGTTAGCTTCATGCTGGTTTCCTGGTGTTTTTTGAAAGGTCTGTTCTTCTGAAGTTTTTGGGGTTTTGGTTGGTGGGTTACTTTTTTTTTTTTTTTTTTTTTTTTTAATTAAGAACCCCTTTACTGATAAGCTTCAGCTAAAAATCTGTGGGAGTAAAGACATAGATTCCTCCAAATGTCAGCCTGTGTCTGTTACAGAACTTGAATAAATGAAACTAGAAATGAAATACAAATGCTTTCTTTTAAATTATTTTTCATCTGACATAAACACAGAAAAAAATCCAGTTAGATAAATCAGTCCTTGAAATTAAGTTTATCATATAGTCTTTTATAAAAATTTGTCTTTTCCCTTTTCTTAACAGCAACAACAAAATTAGCTCTTTGACGATAGCTTGTAGAATCTGTCAAAATTAAAATCCACTGTCTAGTACATTTCCTGCCTGGAGATACTGCAGCTCAAGAAAAAAAAAAAAAACAAACGAAAAACAAACAAACAAACAAAAAACAACAACAAAAACCAAACAAACAAAAAACCAAAGAAACCCACCCCAAACCAACCAAACAAAAAACCAACACACAAAGCCCCCCAAACAAACATAAAACCCAAAACCAGAAAAAAAAAAAAAAAAAAAAAAAAAAAAAAAAAAAAAAAAAAAAGGATGTTGTTTCTCACTTTTCTGTACTGAGAAACCGATCTCTAGAAAGACAATATTGACTTACCCTGGAATTTTTTAAAAGAATAACAAACAGTTAATCAAAGTGGCTGTCCCAGGCCTGAACTGTAAAAATGCTTTGTGTGGGAGCTGCTGACATTTCCAGTCCACAATGGGAAGGGAGCTTTGTGTATCCTGTTTCTATTATCTACTATTACAGGGCTTTGATGACTTCCCTTGCCAGGACAGCTGCTGGCGAACTAAAAAACACATCCGCATGTCTAAGTGCAGGTGGGATGAAGTCCTACCAAAAAAAATCACCATTTTATTTGTTTCTTAATCATTTGTGATTTTGCTATTCATTTTTCTGTTTAAAGAAGTGCCTATCCAATGCCTTAGGCAAATGTGCACAAAACTTGAAACAATCCCATCAATGTTTTCTGAGGACTAACCAAGCAGCTGGTCTGAACAGAGAGAGCTTTCACCAGGATCCTGATTTCTCCCCAAGCAACTCTTTTCCCCTCACAAAGGTGCATTTCAGCAGACCTGCTGGAAGTCTTATGTGACATATAGACTCCCCAGGCAAGCCAGTCTTTAAAATCTGCTTTTAGTTCCTCTGGCAGCTCTACTACTCCAGAGATTTCTGAGCTTCTGTTCTTTGCTCTCATGCAGAGATGGATGGTGGTCAGGATAAACACATGGAAAAACAAGGGCACATTTCAACGTGGAAGTGAAGATGAGCGGAAAGGGAGTTAAAAGGTGGATATTTTTAAGAGATAGGAGGGCACAGGTGTCCTTTTGTATTAAGTAAAAAAAAAAAAAAAAAAGTTCTTTAAAACATGTTTTTGCCTTCACTCTGCCAATCAGCATGCATGGGAATTAAACATCTGGAGCTACTGGTGTGTCTTAAGTTTGAAGTTTATTTCAAAAGAAACCAACTTTTAAAAGTCCATCCCTTTGTGTCTGATTTAAGTGCCATCTGAGAAATAAGCAAAAAGACAGCTAAGGACAAGCTGGCTTCCCTTTCCTGGAGAGGATTATCCATGTGTTTTGAGGCTCATATAGGGATAGAAGTCATTTGTGTCTTCACATTGTAAAAGCCAAGTCAGCCCTGATTGTAGTAGTGATTTAGCGCAAGTTTCCTTATCATAATAGTCAATACTTATATTGATATAAGCTTAGTAAGAATAGTTTGGTGGAATGGAATTTAGATGCAGATTTAATTTCCCTGAATGTAGGTGTCTAAAGGAAAGACAAATATGTACATTTCCTATGCACTTAATCAATACAGCCAAAGAAGCCTGGAGAGCAAATCAAAGGCCCAGCCTTTAAGTCTACCTAAGCCAAGAGTGACTTGAATTGCTCTCCAGGATCTTCACACTCTCCTGATCTACAGCTTCCTCCAAAACTGCTGGAGGACCACAGTATGTTCTTGTCCCAGTTTTCAGCAATGCACTTGCATATGAACACAAAATCCCTTACCTGAAAAGTCATCTCTTTATGCCTTTGGTGTACTGAGATGGGGTCAAGGATACTGGTAAAATACCAAGTTAGAGGCAGCCTGACTTCAGAGCAGCAGCCTTTTAGTTTCAGGGCTACCCTCCAACACTCACGTCCCTGTTTAGGTCCCAAAAGAAATTAGTGATATTTTCAGAAGGCCTGAGTATTGCCAGATCTGGGTGAAGTCAGCATTCTCACAGGATAGGGGAAGTTGTAAAATTTTTTTGGGCAGCAAGTCTAACTTGAAAAATGTCGCCATATTTATTTAAAACTTAAAAGAATTGTATTTGTGAGTCATATTGCCACCCAACGGTATGAAATCAGACAATGGGAAATTTTCAACACTACAAAACTGCATCAAATTTAGAATCAGAGCAATGTTTTTAAAAATGGTAAAAGATTCCTGTAAAAGTATCAATAACCTATTTCAGGAATAAAAAGACATAATGAGAGTTTTATACAACTTGAAGAAATGGTAATGGATGAGAAATTTTATGAGAAAGCTTTAAACCTTAAAAATTTAATTCCTGCAGCACCTAATATTCAGCATGTTGATGTCAGGGCACTCAATGCCCTGCACAGCCTCAGCAAGTGAGCTTCAGGACAGCCTTGAGTTTTTTTCTGTGCAGAGGAGACTGGAGAACCATTTAGTGTGTATCTAGGGCAAAGGAAAGAGTAGTGTACAAATGTGGACAGAGGGGAAGGGAGTGCCTGGAAAAGAAAATGTATAGTTATGAGGTTTTCCAAAATTATATTTGTGGCTCTACAAGTAGATAAAGAATCACACCACAAATGTCTCATTATTATGATAAAAAAACTCTGGAAATATATATCTGCCCACATATCAAGATTTCTTTTAATAGTGAACAAAAATGGTCTGGAGATTCTGTAGTCATACATACACGTGCAACATGTGCACACACACATGCAAATATTACTTAAAGTTAGAGGTGCATTTAATTTGGTTCTTTTGTTCTGGTATAAGCCAGAATTATTTGGTAAAGTCAGTGTAGTGTTAATGGGGTGAGAATAAAGAGGATTTTATTCCTGATTAGGAGAGTTTGGGCCTTCCTTCCTTCCTTCCTTCCTTCCTTCCTTCCTTCCTTCCTTCCTTCCTTCCTTCCTTCCTTCCTTCCTTCCTTCCTTCCTTCCTTCCTTCCTTCCTTCCTTCCTTCCTTCCTTCCTTCCTTCCTTCCTTCCTTCCTTCCTTCCTTCCTTCCTTCCTTCCTTCCTTCCTTCCTTCCTTCCTTCCTTCCTTCCTTCCTTCCTTCCTGTTGGGAAGCTGAACCTAAATGCTGCACAAATTTGTGATTTGAAAAATGAAAATTAAAAAGTTCTAGCATATAATTGCTCTTTTCCTTCAACTATGTAGTAAATGTTGTCAAATGCACTGTGATCTTAATTTCAGTATTTCTTATGATGGTACAATTTATTATTTATTTAGTTCCATAGAAGCAAGTAGAGTTAATCAGAAACATATTGCTATAAATAAGAGAATCAGATTTTGAAAGATAACATCTTGCTGTCTGTTACATAGCTGTCAAAATGGATGAAAAACCCCTGTTATATTTCTCCAGACCATGTACCTTTAAAAGCAGAACTGTCAGTGATTGATGGAGTCCCAATGAAAGGTACAACAATTATAATGCTGCTAGGTATGTGAACATCTCTCTGTACATCAATGTCATTCAGGCACAAATGTTGTAAATTGACCCAAGCAGGTTTCTTCTGCCCAAAAAACAAAAACCCAACCAAACAAAAGCCCTCTTGAACCCCACTCAAAACCACAAACAAGCAAGCAAACAAAAAAGAATTTCATGTCAAATGCATTTAAAAATAAAATACAATAGGTATCTATTAGAGATTGTGCTGGTTTTAAAAACTAAGTGGGGAAATTAAGACTGCTCAAGCCACTCCAAAGAATGTGGCTCAAGCCAAGTAGGACTTTGCAGTGGTTTGAAAGCAAAACAAGTAAGAGGCTCCAAGTAAGAAATACATTTTAATAGGAAGAAAAAAAAGTAAAATGAATCCAATAATACAAAAGGCCACTGACAGAGTCAGAATACAGCCTGAGCAGGGTGATGGAAGCAGTCCAGATGAGGTGGTCTTCCTGAAGCAGTGATCCTGTAGAAAAGTCTAATAACTCTTGTCCTCTGGGAATCCAGTGGGTAAGGGCTGCCTATACTGTCCCAAATCCCAGTTTATATCCAGGTGGGAATGCCTGGCTGATCCCCCTGGGTGGATCATCTCACAATGGAATGATGAGTCATGCAGTGGGTCCTTGATAGCCCATTAAACAGAGATAGCTCCTGGAAGGAGTTACCTATGAGTCATGCGGCAAGAAACTGATGGGGCCATTAACAGAATACAGCCCAGAAGGAGGGGGTCTGGGAAACCACCTGGTTTCAACAGCTCATGAAGATGGTGATAGAATACATTGGGCACATCCTACACTGCAACCTAGGACAGACTTTCAGGATGTTTCACTTTGATTTCATGAAAGAGTTTTTGGGACAAACAGGGGGAATTTGATTACTGCCTCAAGGAGTCCATTAAATTTAAAAACAAACAAACAAACAAACAAACAAACAAAAACCCCAACCCCCCAACTGCCCTCCAAAAAAAAAAAAGTGAAAAAAAGAGAACATTTTTTTTAAATCTTTGAAAAAGATGTTATCTTGCAGTTTAGGAGTTTGACCAGGATGACATAGACTCAAGTTAAATCTGCTCCCCCTCTAAGGTGTTTTGAGTCCACAATATTCAAGAGAAGGACTTCACGAATAGTCCTTCCTGAATACTTTCATGACATAAGCTGGCACAGAACATATTCAGTACCTCTTGCCTTTGGAGGAGCTATAAAAATAGTCTTTGAAACTTTGGCTGGAAATTTTGTTGGTCCTGAACTTGCAATCAAAGTGGAAAAAAAAATTATAGCAGTTACTTGAAATTTTCACTCTCCTTGCATTTTATGCAATATGGCAAATGATTGAATGACTGCCTCTGAATATCTTCCAAGTTGATGGCTTAGATATTCTTCAGTGCTAGAGCTCAGTGGCAACATTGTCTCTAGCTTTTTGACCTTCAAGGGAATTAGTGAAGCATTTCTTATGGTAAAATTTATTATTCATTTTCCACAGGTAAACAAGACTGGAGGAAAGCGAGCATGTGAAACTGGTAAAGGCGCACAAAGAAAAAATTAATTTAAAAACAAAGGGGAAAAGATAGAATAGAAATTGAACAGCATAAGCAAAACTTGTATGCTCTTTTACCTTTTTGCCTCTTAACAACAATTACCCCATCCTTTTCTGTCACAAAGCAAACACACAGACTTCCAGAAAGATGGAGCAAAAGCCAGGGCTGACAGTTCTGCAGCCAGCTCAACAGCAGTAGAGTCTTTACTGGCTTCCATCTCCAGCACAAACACAGACCTGTGTTTCCCTTTTAAGACCTCTTATGGAAACAACTTGAAACTAGTAATGATTGATGCATCTTTTATCAAACACACATAGTTAATCCAGTAACTGGATCTTTCACATTTATGTGGCATTTTCAGGCTAATGAACAACAATTAAAGGTGGACACTGGGACAGTCCCATTTTTATCATAATTCACTAAGGGCTGGAGCTTCAGTCATTGCATCTCCTCAAGCTTTACAATTTTTTTCTATGACTATAAACGGGATTTTTAATCTGCAGATTTTAAGACTGTGGTAGAAGTCTTTTTGTTGCTATTGTTCACAGCTGAAGGAGAAGGTTATTTGTTTTACTAAGATAAGGTTTCTAAAGCACCCTGCTTAAAAAAATGGAGCAAAACCAGATGATGTTTTCTCTCTTTTTCTAGTGATCTATTATTTTCTAAAGAAACTGAAATGCCATCTTGCCTCCTGGATAAATTATCTCTTTGTTTAAAACACAGGCAAAAAGCCTCCAAGATATAAATAAAGGTCAGCTGAAGAGGTTCAGTTTAGCGCAGGCATTGCTAAACACAAAGTTCTTTAGCTGGACTTTCAATAACTTGTATATTTTCCTTTTCTTACATTGAATACTCTCATTACTTTTACACTGTGCTGGCTTGCAGTAAAATCACCCAAGCCAGAGTAGGGGCCCAAGCATTAGCACTGCAGTTACCCTTCTTTTAGTCCTTAGAGCAGCTCTGTCCTCTGTGAAGTCAGTTCATCCTAAACAATGCCCAACCACAGCCAGGGAGTTAGCTCGAACACTGTTCTCAATAATCAGTTTGTTTGCAGATACATTATATGTTACAGCGTCTAACCATTGGCTATCACCTATACTGTGCTGACTCAGCACAGATGTAATCTTATGGTCAGACCAAAATTTCACTCTTCATCCACCATCTGACCTTTTTCGGAGCAACTCCAAAGTGAATATTAAAATTGGAAATAATTTCATTTGTATTCATACACTGTATTGAAGAAGTGGTTTCAAATTTCTTCAATGACACATAATTATGGAGCAGCCCTGGATGTTTTTACAGATTGGGAAAGAGATGCTGGAAAGCAGTGCCACAGAAAGGGATCTGGGGGTGCTGGTCAGTGGCAAGCTGAACAGAGTCAGCAGTGCCATGGCAGCCAGGAGGGACAACTTTGTTCTGGGGTGGAACAGGCACAGCATCACCAGCCAGGCAAGGGAGGGGATTGTCCCACTCTGCTCTGAGCTGGGGCAGCCTCACCTCCAGTCCTGTGGGCTGGTTTGAGTGCCACAACGTAAGAAAGACATTAAACTGCTAGGGAGTGTCCAAAGGAGGGCAAGGACAATGGTGGAGGGCCTTGAGGGGAAGCCCTATTAAGAGCAGCTGAGGTCACTTGTTCTGTTCAGCCTGGAGGAGACTGAGGAGAGACCTCATAGAAATCTACAATTTCTTTGTGAGGGGAAGAGGAGGAGCAGACACCGATCTCTTCTCTGTGGTGGTAGTGACAGGAGCCCAGGGAACGGCCGGAAGCTGTGTCAGAGGATGTTTAATCTGGATATTAGAAAAAGGTTATTCACCCAGAGGGTGGCTGGGCACTGGAACAGGCTCCCCAGGGAAGTGGTCACAGCACCAGGCTGACAGAGTTCAAGAAGTGTTTGTACAATGCTCTCAGGCGCATGATGTGACTCCTGGGGATGGCGCTTTGCAGGGCTGGAAGTTGGATACAGAATTCCAGAATATGTTGAGCTGGAAGAGACCCACAGACATGGAGTTCAAGCTTTCAATAATAAAGTAACTTTTCTCTTTGATTCAATGAACCCAACTGTTGTGGTTTAACCCCAGCCTACAACCAAGCCCCACACAGACACTCACTCACTCCCCACTAGTAGGATCAGAGAGCGCTGGAAGGGTAAAAGCCAGAAAACTCATGGGTTAAGATAAAGACAATTTAATAGGGAAAGCAAAAGCTGCACACCCTAGCAAAACAAATCAAGGAATGGACAGGCAGGTGTGCAGCCGTGTCGAGGAGAACAGGGCCCCATCATGTGTAATGGTTACTTGGAAGAACAAACGCCATCACTCCAAACGATGCCTTTCCTTTTTCCCCCCGCATTGTATATACTGAGCATGAGGTCACATGGTCTGCATGGTCTCTCTGGTCAGTTTGTGCCACCTGTCCCAGCTGTGTCTTCTCCCAACCCCCCTTACACCCCCAGCCTCCTCCCCAGTGTGGCACTATGAAGAGAGAAAAGGCCTTGGCTCTGTGTAAGCCCTGCCCAGGAATAACAAAAACATCTCTGTATTACAAACCCTGTGTTCAGCACAAATCCAAAAAACAGCCCCATACCAGCCACTGTGAAGAAAATTAACTCTGCCCCAACCAAAACCAGCACACCCATGAACAAAGAGGACCAGGAAGTTCCATTTTAACCTTAAAAATCCTTTCCCATGAGGATGATGGAGCACTTGTGCAGATTCCCCAGAGATTCAGGCAATATGTCCTTCCCTGGAGACATCCAAAGCACAGTCCAGAGTGATGTACTTTAGGGAGCTGTGCTTGAGCAGGGAGGTTGGACTACACTGACCTGCAGTGCTCCCTTCTAATCTTAAACATTATGTGATTCTGTGACCATCATCTCAGATGGAACTGATGCTTATCACAAGTTTTGGGCTTCGAAGAGAGTTATTTTAAGAGACCGAACCAAAATCTTCCACCTTTTTTTATTTTTTTAACATTATAATTCTAGTTTGAGCAGGACATGCCTTTGAATCGGCAGCATAACTGACAACTCTCAAGCATAAATCTCATATTGAATTTTGTTCTAGCATGAGGTACTATTAGGCAACAGGGCATGTCTTCTTCCCCCTTTTCTTTCATACTTGTAGAGATAATAAAAGCCTCTTATTGGTACCTAAAAGTCTGATATAAGTTATGACTTGATATAATAGCTTAGTGAATTAAACATAAACTATATACATAGAAAATAAAAAATATTGATCTCCTGTTTTTGTTGAGAAAGAAAAACTTTGAATTCCAGACGAAGAAAAAATGTTAAATTAAGGAAATTAAAGAAATACAGGGCACAAGTTTTTGCACAAGCACATGGAAACTGTTTGCAATCTACTGAAGTAAACTAACTACAGCAGAATCAAAATTCCAACCAGGTATCTTTAGCATTTCTTTAGTTTGAGTAGAATAAGATAAGCTCACATTAATGGATTAATGGACTACATTATGTAAGTAAGATTAGATATCTTGATAAATAGTGTGTTGCCTGTGGATCACACAATTACTTAAAAAGAAAAGCCCAGATTACATATAAACAAATACCCAAATGAAAGCTGAGCTGCAGTCTCAGAAATAATTTTCAGTGAGACAGATTTCTAAAACTATTTATATGTCTAAAATAAAGTACTTTAGTGGATGTTGGAAGACTTTTGGCCTCTTATAATTGTGATTTGAGAATAATACTGCTTTAAAAAATTCCTGGTAGCTAGAAATCTGCATTATTTAGAAGACTAAATATATAAAAAATCCAGATTATTTCACTACTGCCTGAACTTTGACATCTTCTTTGTATGAATATATTGCTGCTGCTTATTTTACCCAACAAGGAAAATCACATAGCCAAGGTCACAGAATTGAAGAATGTAGTAGTCTTATTTGTCCATGTGAGACTAAGACCTACCTTTTCTTTTTTTTTCCCCTTCATCCAGAAGGTAGAGGTCTCAAAGGACTGTAATGCCAGGTCAAAAGTTAAGTGCAATAGCTTTAGATCCTTTCTTCTGCTAAGGCCTCAGAAGTCACTTTTGAGTACTCTCTTTTTTTTCTCTCTACATGAACTCCTGGTGACAATTTCCCTCCCTTTGGGGTGCTTTTAGTTTTGCTATTCTCTACACTTTGAGAAAACTTATGCACTGTTCTGCCTGCCTGGATCAGGTCCTGAGGTTTAAACTGACTGGTATAATTTGTTTGTCTCAGTATTTGAACGGAACAAGAAGAGAGATATTCTCTAGTTTTGTATTAGATAGGTGCCTAATGGGATACTAAAAATCTTTACATGTGCACTTATTTGGTAATATCTGCCTTACACTGTTGAAATTACTATTTCCTGATGGGATAGTAAAGGCAAATAATATCATAGACAATTTCCTAAGTCTCTTTGATTGGCTGTCTGGGTTTTTTTTGTTGGGTTGGTTGGTTGGTATTTTGGTATGTTTGTTGGGGTATTTTTCTGTGTGTTTTTTTGTTTCTTTGGGTTTTTGTGTGTGCATGTATACTTTTCTTTGTTTGGAGATGTCCCATTGAAAATCAGTAAGGAAGAAAGAAATAAAATGAAAAGGATGAAAGGACCAAAATACATGCTAACCTTTTGAAAATTGACAATTAAAAAAAAATTAGAATCAAAATGTAAATAAGAACAGCTTTCTGTTCTTAAAATATTCAGAGCTTCCTATCCTGCAGAAAATCTGTTACTTGCAAGGCACACTCATTGTGCTTGCAGGGATTTATGTGTAAAATACATAATTTTCAGAGTAGAATACATTATTAAATTGCTGCAGTACAAATCCTGTTTCTCTCTCTCTGGTCGCTTCCAATCTATCCAGCAAGTTGAAAGGCTTTCTCTCTTCACCTTCAGTTTACTCAAAAACTGGATCTCAAAGTACATATATCTATCCTTAGCACATATCTGTATGAGTCAATTGGAAAATATAAAGTGACGAATTCAAATCAAAATTGACAAATTTAAATCAAAAATGAATCATGATTCACCTGTGTTTAGGTACTAGAGACAAAAAGGGTTGGAGAATATGTATACTGAATAAAGTGGAAATATCAACCACAGGGATTTTTACGAGGACCTCCTGCTAGGAATTAGATACAGGCAAGGAATAAGTCTGGAAATGATTGTCTGAAGTGTTACAATTGTGTCATGGACAGATCTGAGCTAGACGCTGAAGTTACAATTCTGAGAAAGGTGACTTCTTCAAAGCCTTGGGCTAAAAAGGGTGCCTCTGCAGAATTGTTCTTAATGGGTGTGTTCAGGAAAATACTCAAATACAAATAAAAAGGCAATGTCATCTCTTCAAGATGATCAAGATGATGGAGATGTAAAAATATTCCTTAAAAAATTAAGCTTTATCTTGTGAAAACTGTGCCAAAAAATAGATGTGTTATATTTAAGCATTTTCAGAGAGTTTTCTAGGAGTACGAATAAGATATGAATTTAGGTAAGAACTTGGCTTTGTCATCCTTCCTCCCTCGCAGAACTTGACATGAAAACACTAAGCTAACTGGGAAATCACACATCTTTTTTCAGTGTGTGATTTCTAAGTCTCATTCTTTTAATGAATTCTAATTCTTATAATTTTTATTGTTTTACATTTGTAAATGTTTCAACAAGAGGAGACAACAAAAATTAAAAAAACAAAGTAAGAGAAACAGGAAAATAGCTGAAGTTCATTGTAGAATAACCACTCATAAAGAGTTTTCCCCAAGCCTAGATAAATAATGGAGGGAAGCACTGACAGTCATTTGTCTGTGTTGTGACTTGGATGCTTTCCTCAAAGTGGAGAGGTATTTTCAGAAGATTCTGATTTGTTTGAGGTGGACTGTGACCGGTGCTTCACACGGTACAACTGTAGACAGATGCCTGATAAGTATATTCAAGAGTAAATTTTGATTTGTAATTTTCCTGGTTACCCCTAAGTTTTTACCAGTGAACTTGGACTGTGAGCTTCATAATTTTTAGACAAACTGTGAACCAAAAAATGTTCCAGAAATAAGGCAGCGGCTTTAGAGGTTTTGTGAAGCTTCATAAATAACAAATCTTGGATTGTCACCACAAAGTCACATAGACCTGAAAATAAGCTAAAATGTTCACAATTTCCCTTTCTCCTTGCCTCTTAGAACACCTTCATCTCTTGGGCTTGAAAAAGGTCCATCATGAATGTTCTGTCTCTCTGACAATATTTTAGTATTGGGTCTCCCACAAATACAAAGCCATTCCTCTTCATACCTTGTTATGGATTTCTAATTTCATTCATAAAATTGTTCTAATTTGAAAGGGTGAGTTTTATCTGTCAGTATAAACATATTTTTAAGTATAAACTGAAGTTAGATATTAGTAAATATTATCCTATGATCTTTCATCCTTTGAGGAGTTCTGCCACATATTTTATATTCATTCTGTCTGTTTCCTAGGAAATTATAAGAAAACATGTAATATTTGCCTTCAATATTATGAAAACCAGAGAGGACTCAAAAAATTCCAAGAAAGCCCCATGAGGTTTGCTGATTTCCAGGTAAAAGTAAATGATTAAATGAAATTTAAACTAACTTACAGTAAACCAGGGTCAGACAATGGGTGAAATATATCAAGGTCAAAAGGCAGGTGATTATTTGAGACAGTAACTCTGAGAGCAGGGAGTAACTTTTTTTGTGTGTGTGTCTGTTTGTTTTTTGTGGTTTTGTTTTTTTTTTTTTTGTTTTTGTTTTTGTTTTGTTTTGTTTTGTTTTTGTTCTTGTTTGGTTTTTTTTTTTTTGGGGGGGGGTTTAATTGCAAAACCTTTGTGTGCAGTTTTATATTCTTCACAAATTTTAATTAGAACAGTTTGCTGGTAGGTGTCCAAAGTCAATACATGTGGATATAGCACTCTGTCTCTTAAGAAATGTCTGTGGTATACAGTGGTTAAAATTTTTATGCATTTGTGACTCTATGCATCCTTTATTTCATCACTCCCTTGGTAGTGTAGCTTATTTTCCAGGTTTAACAAAGGCAGTGGCAGAGAAGCTACAAAGTGTTCTAATCTCCTGACCCTCATGCTGACAGTTCAATATATTTTGGAACAACTAAAGATATGGAAGTGGAATTATGAAACAAGCAGGCACTTTAGAAGAAAGTTCTATAAATTTATAGCTTTACTACGTAGTGGAACTGCTGCAGTTTTAAAAGAGCAAGGACATACATCTGGAAAATAAAACATAATGGTAGTGGCTCACTGGAAGGAAAAGATAAAGATCTGTCAAATAAAATTGTACAGAAAATGTGAGATTATTGGTTTCATTGGGATTTATTAATTTGATAAATCTAAATTCTTGTTTGCTAAATGAGGGTGGGGGAAACTGTCAGGCAGGCTGATGGCTTGCAATCACTTTTTAACATGTTCTGGTTTTATTTTTCACCTATATCTACAATTCATGCAGTCAGCTAGGGAAAGGTTCTCTCCCCTCAGCGGGCTGGTTCTTGCAATAACTCAAAGCACACATATTCAAGCATCAAATGTCACCACATTGCCATCTTACTGTGAGTGTCTGGAATTTACTTCCCATTGTTAGTGGTGCTGAAAATTTCTACTAGATACTACAGAGTTCATAATGTGTTGTCTAAACTGAAAACATTTTCAGGAACTGAACTGACCTTTTAGAAAACTGCACTTTCATCCTTAAAGTGCTGAATTATTGCAATATTTCATTTAAAAGGTTATTTAAACTTTTTTTCATTTTTTTGTGGAAAAGGGTAAGGATTATTTTGTGAAAGAAGTATCTTCATATAACTCTTCTGTGTCAAAAAAAAAAGGAAGAATAGTATTCTTCTACTCATTACTCTAAAACTGCTTCAAGAAAACTAGGCAGAAAAGACCACGGCTGCTATTTTCCCTGAGAAATGAGCAGATAATTGTATTTAATATTTAATACTTGATTTCTAGTTTTAACTAGTAGTTATTTGAGATAAAGTGGATTTTTTCTGTGAACATTCTGAGAAAAGATGAGAAGAAGAAAATATTTTTATTCTGTTATTGACTTGGAACTGAGGTACAGAAAAATGATGAGCTGCTGCTAGCAGTCAGTCAGAAAAATCTGCAACAAAATGTGTACTTTTCCAGTACCAGTTAAATGTCAAAACAAAAAATATCTTCCCCTACCAATTTGGCTGTAAAGGGATTTATTGCTTGTAGAGTCTAACCATAATACAGCACCTGTGCATTTAAAAGAAGGAAAAAGAAATTGAACCACATTGCAGGGTTGCCAGCCTGAGGAGTGCTGACCACAAAACAGCCTTTTCCCCTATGATTTATCAGAGGAAGGGAAAAGAAGTATTAAAGATAGGATTAATCCTCTTTAGAGGGGAGAATGTGGGAAATTATTACTGCAAGAACTGGTTGGCTCTAGTGCTAAGGGATCAGATTTTAGAAAAAAATAACAGCCTGCCTCCAAATGAGAAATGAATATGTGAGCTTCACTGATGGCACACATGACTGTTTTTAGACTTAGAAGAAGTGACAGAGGAAGATGAGCAGTCATGTAAGTGGCAGGGTAAGTGTATTAAAGGCATAGCATAAGAGAAACGAGCTGACATAAAGACCAGTGACCGTAAGGAGAGGTGATAAAAAAAGAGAAGGGAATATATTAAGGAAATGAGTTAACTCTTCATGTTCTGAATCTGGTATAACTCTAAGGTCAATGAAGAAAACAGCTTTGTTCCAGGAAATAAGTGGAGAAATGTGGAATTAACAACAGAAAGAAAGAAATACAGAAGATTTAACTGTATGTTTTGCTGGCATCATCTCCTTAGAAAAATGGATATGTATTTGATACTTTTTCATGATCACAAACATGAACTTTAAATGGGTATTTGGCATTTCCAGAAGGCTCAAACACACATTATTAAATAAAGCAGACATAACAGAGTAAGGTACAGCCCAGACATTTATTCCTGACACAGCTAATTTGCCAAATAATGAAGATTACATGCACATTTTTCCTTTGAAATTTACAGTAAATTTTGTTTTCTTGCAGTAGACTGTGTTAGGAGTTCACTACATTAATGGAGGAGCAGCTGCTGAATGTAAATTATTAAGCTGGTGTAGCCTATATATTTCAGCCAAAAATCTCAAACAAATATGAACTAAATAAAATGAAATTAAGCTTTTAGGGACTACTGTAGAGTTATTGGACTAACATAAAATACTTTCTTCTAAAGAAATATCTATCATATTTCAGAAGAGAGTATGAGACCAAGGACCAATTCGAAAGTGGGCCACCCTTTTTTGGAGGCAAGAAGCCAATGCACAAAGATGCTCTATTGTTGCAAGCTTCTGGAAGCAGTGAGCAGTGCAACTGAGGTATTACTTACTTTTATAACTTCTACAAAGGTTGAAACATCTGCAAGTAGATCCTGGGGGAGAAAACAGAAGCTCAGCCCACACTTTAACCCTAACACTGACAAAAACAGGAAGCTGCTTCTGAAAGATGATTCAGCTACTAACTAAACAGCTACTCTGATCTTTCTTGGAGTTGAAGCTGTTCTTACTGCATAAACATGAGTTTTTCAGCAACAGAACACCACAGGGAAGTGAAGTAATCCTTTGGGCCTCCTATTTCATAACAGTAGTTGTAGCTGTTTACATCTTCTCTGTCTAGGCGTAGAATATTTTTAAGTTCACAGAATGGATGGTGTGGGTTGAAAGGGACCTTTAAATGCCATCTGGCCCAACCCCAATGCAATGAACAGGGACGTCTTCAACTACATCTCATTGCTCAGAGCCCCATGTAACCTGGCCTTGAATGTTTACAGGGATGGGGCACCCACCATCTCTATGGGCACCCCATTATATTTTTGCATCTCTTTTTAACTCACTTTTCACAGGTATTAAGGACTGGGTGTAACATAAAAAAATGGAATAGTCAACCAAAAATACCATTTTTTGTTGATGAAGTTGTATTAGAAATGACTTTTTTTTTTTTTTTTCTGAGAAATTATTTGTCTCAGAGTAGGGTAATATAGTGATCTTCACTTAAAAAGTTGATAGCTATAAAAAGGTCTCTCTCTTTTTGTGAGAGACCTTTAATATAGAACTATAAATAGCTGTGGAAAGTAAGATACCATGCAACAGTAACTCTGGAGATAAATGTTTACATTTAATAGTCAGTAATATATTTATGTTGCTGCATCAGGAGCATGCATCTTATGGTTGCTGTTTTACTACCCCAGGTCAAACATGTTGCAGGTGTTCAATGTATTAAATGATATGTGCCTCTGTAGTGAACAAAACCAAATGCAACTATAAGAGATACCTAAAAATAAGAATTTTAGAAAATAACCCTGAAACAGCAATTACTTCCTATCCTGAGGAAAAAAGTATGGCAGTATATTACCAATACTCAGTGAAAAATTAAGAATGGCAATCCTTGCAAACTAATTTGACAGATTAAAAGAAATGTGAAATTAGATGAGAAAACCAAGCTTTTTTAGGAAAACAAACAGTTTTTTTGCTTAATATAGTAAAGCATTCCTCTTGTTTTACATACATACTGGTTTTGCATTTTTTAAAATAAACCTATCTGGTTAGAATTTTTACTCTGTCCTCTGAAGGATGTTTTAATATCTTGAGATTTTTAATATAACTTGATAAATTTCCATCAAAATCTACTGAATGTGGAATGTGTGTTTTCCTTGATATTGACATTTTTCATGGGTAAATGTCAGATGATAACCTTTTTTTTTCTTCCCCCTACTTTTTCTTTAGGGAATGTATATAGAACATTTTCTTTCACATCAACAACACAGTAATACTTCATCCAATGAAGTTCTTAATTTCCTCATAGGAACTGTAGATTGCAGGATTCTGGGGTCTTGTGATGATGAGACTGCATCACTGTGGTACAATCAGTATGAGAAGTCTTCCTAGAAAAACACTGTCTACATGAGAGTCTAAAACCCAAGAAGAAAAACTGTGATCAAAATCAACAAAATTATCTATTTATTTATTGTTATAGACCAAAACAATCATAGGATTTTGAAGGATCAGGCTCTTAACAATCCTTCTCATTTCATAACTCATTGCAAATTTATAAGATGCTGAGTTTTGTTCACACATATTTAAAAATCATAGAGATACTTGTATCTGTCCTATTGGTGGTTATTACAGCAGACAGGAATACCAAGCTAGTTAGGGACAACAATTCTAATTTTCATTGATTTCACCAGGGACTCAGGCACCAAAATCCTCTTCAGCCAGGCACCTACGGACAGTTGTGAAACCAGCGATCGTTATTCATATTGCTGAGCACTCACCCATTAATCAGGGTAAAACTTGAGAACTGAAGAATGACATATTTGTCAGTCCACCTCACTTCCCATAAACACTTTTGTTGATTTTCACTTACATGTGCAATACAAAATGAGTGGAACAGTGCACTTAAGTGAATCAATACAGAGCATGATGATTTAAAGTGTCAGGATATAAGGCACAGATAAGAAAAAAACAGGAGGCAAGAATAGCAACATTACTGAGAAATGAAATAGAATCTGCTGAGAAAAATGGCATAAACGCTCGGAATGACAGTAGAGAAAGTTTTGATAGAAATTTGGATAATAAAGGCAGTCAGGTAATTCACTGATGTAGCTACAGATCTTGGGCAGTTAGAATAGATACGGCAGTACACTCAGCATGGTCTCTAAGAGCTTGGCTTTAATCTTTATCAAAGGAAAAGTAATTACCTTGATACTGATTTTGAAGAAACTAAGCAAAAATTAAGGAGGATATTTTCTTTTCCAAGGACCTATAAATTGTTGGGAGGGAGGTGATGGGGAAAGAGTGTTTGTTACTATTTAATTCTTTTGTTCTTGTTTTTCTGCTAAATAGCCTAAATGGTTAGAGGCAGTTCTGTGTATAATGCAATGACTTGAGAGAGGTGTAAACACAGTTGATATTGAGAACATGCACTATGCAGTAAATAAAATATCTTCAGATTTGGTGTACTTATGAGACTTCTAAGAAGAGAGAAAAAAGTGCACTATGTTGAAGCTTGCACATAGGGGACAGGACAGCCAGGATACATTCCTTGAGCTTTATTGCAACATCAGCCTCACTGCAAGTGAGACAATTGAAAGACGGCAACAGCTCACATCTTGCCAGCAGCAGCCAAATATCTCTTTGTTACAGGGCATTTTAAAAGTTTTCCAGCCAGTAGCATGTTGCTAAAACACAGACGATTGTTCTAGCCAATCACTAAAAGCACGTACATGTGCTTCAAACCATTCTTGCTCGTATGCTTTCTATTAACAATACACAACACTCCATTATTAGGCTTAAAACCTTCTACTGTCTTGCTACGCAAATTTTTCTGCAGTTTTAAGGTCTATCTTGGCCAAGCCTAAAAACTCAAGCTATTGTTTCATGTCCTTGCTTGCTGTACTATTGTATCTTCTCTACTTTTAGGCTTTGCAGCTGCAGGTAGCTCTAAGTTCTCTGCTCTTTCTGTTTCTGAGGCCTGCTTTAACAAATTCTGAAAGTCTTCTTACCTTTCCTATTTCCCACAGTGAGCTAGATTTGATGTCAGAAAATCTGACTA
The DNA here is from genome assembly GCF_029207755.1 of Chamaea fasciata. Taxonomy (NCBI): domain Eukaryota; kingdom Metazoa; phylum Chordata; class Aves; order Passeriformes; family Sylviidae; genus Chamaea; species Chamaea fasciata. The sequence goes on along the minus strand of NW_027094087.1, from coordinate 57,626,075 downwards.
TGAGGGAATGTGTAATACTCAGTGAAACTTTGGCTGATGTTTTATAGCACAGAGGAAATATACTAGGGAGACTGAAATAATGGAAGAACTGACAATTAAAATTTACTCTGATATAATCCATCCAGGGAAATAGAGAGCAAAGTATGCTAACAAGGAATGTGAGTAATATTGATATAAGTTTAAAAAAAGGAGAAAAAAACTTTAAAGAAATAGGAAAATTCTAGAAAGAATAGGGGAAAAGTAAGGTAAATCTCAAAATAATAAAAATCATGAGACAGAGAATGACTCTTATTTTTGCATGGAAACCATTTAATTCCTAAATTCAGACGCCGCATAAATTATATAACAATAGTAATTGAATGCAGATTTGCAGTACACATGCTGTAAACATTTGCACTGGTTTAGGCTGAGAAAGATATAATTCTGGAATCGATTTTTTTTTTTTTTTTTTTTTATTTTTTTTTTTTTTAGTAGTAGTAGCTACTATGGATCTGATTTTTGGATCCATGCTGAAAAATGTTGATAACACTAATGTTTTCCTTACTGCTGAGCAGTGCTGACACAAGGCCAAGGCCTTTTCTACCTCTCACCACCCCCCTCCAGTGAGGCGGTTGGAGGTGCACAAGGAGCTGGGAAGGAACACAGCAGGACAGGTCACCCCAAATGGCCAAAAGAATACCATATAGCATTGTCCCTACCATGTGGCATCCTGCTCAGGAATAAAAACTGTGATGTGAGGAGAGGTTTGTGAAGGCTACTGATGCTTGGATACCGGCTGGGAATCAGTTGGCTGATGCAGAGCAAAGGTATTTTCTCCACTGGTTTTGTTTTTCTTGGCTTTGGGGGTGTTTTTTTGGGTTTTTTGTTTGTTTATTTGTGGGGGGTTTTGGGGGTTTTTTGAGGGGGGTTGTGGGGCTCTGGGGGTTTTTTGGGTTTTTTTTTCTTGTTTGTGGGTTTTTGGGGGCTTTGTCTTTTTGCTTGGAGAGGACTGGGGGAGAAGTGGTTATTCTTCTTGTTTGTTTTGGGTTTTTTGGTTGGTTTTGTGGTTAGCAGGGGGGGAACATTTTGAGCAAATAGTAATGTGTTCTTAGCTGCCTACCATGGTTGAACCATGACAGTACTGAAGGTGTTGGATGGCAACAAGGAATAATGAGCCATGAAAATTAGGACACAATAGGAGGCACTTTCTTTACCTGATTTTTTTTGGTCACAGTTTTCCCCATCTCCTACTTGCAAAAACACTTCAACAAACAACTTCGGATATGCTGTAGATAGTTGAAAAAGAGAAGGGGTGGGTTGAAAACACTACTGTCAAGTTCTAGTTTACCTAAACCATATAAACCTCTTCAATTTAAAGCCACTTATGATCTAAATCTTCTCAAATATGTGAGCTTCCATTTCAAGAACATCCCTTCAGATAAACTTTGAGTGCTTGAAGTTTATACTTTATACACTTTATAATGGCAGTCAGCCTCACCTGACTTTAGAATCAGTTGCCTAAAAATATGAGGCCAGAAACAGGCTAAGAACCTTCTGCCATCCTTTCAGGCTTCCAGCTGCATCTCTAGAAAGACATAGATTTCCTGTAGTCCTGTGTTGCCTCTGCCAAGATCTTGCATGTCTCAAGTATCCTAGGGCATCTGGTACCTTATTCGTGCACTCAAAGCACCCTTTGTTAGAACAGTTTATTTCAACAATTTTATTTAAAACATGCTGAAAGATACAATGGTTAAGGAAAGAAGAGAAATAATGAGGTGCATAATTAAACTGGGTTTTTTGATCAGTGCTTTCTAAAATCTAACTAGATGTTTGTTATACTTGTAAGCTGTCTTGTTCCCAGTTTTCAGCTCATTTATACAGATGTAGCTTAACTGCATCTAATACCAAGCTCTACACAGTGAGTTTTAAAATAAAATATCTCAAATTCAGTTTGTACAGTCTGCCTATACACTTCTTTGAAATTTGTTTATAGTGAAAAGAAATTTTCAAAACTAGTTTTTTTTTGTTTGTGAGTTTTATTTACCAAAGTTAAAATGTTCAGGATTTGATTGCCATTACTACCTTCAGTAGTTATGGAGGCATGTCAACAGACAATGGAAAGGCTGTGTAAAACCTTGTTTCCCATATTTCTCTAGGGTTTCTGACTCAGAGCTGTAAAAACCCAGGAGTAAACTAGTAAACAGACAGTGACTCAGCCATGACCATTCGCTCCTCTTTTTGATCTGTTTTATTTCTTTCACAAAGCAGTTTATTCCCTTTTGTTCCTGGTCAAAGATTTGATCATTCCCTGCACTTCTCTAGACCCTTTTCTACTCTTTGCTTACAAGGGGGATTAGTATGTCAGTCTCCCTTGCTTTCTCTTTCATACACCATGTCATAGGCTGCTCTCCCCTGTGTGGTAGAGAAAGGCTGTGGAAATATAGCCTTAAATCAATTTCTATCAGTCTGTTTACTTTTTTTTTTTCCCCCCAAATTTAAACCATGTCCCATCTTCCTCTGTTGAATACTACTTTAGTCTTCTGAAAGAATGATTAAGACCATGAAAACAGGGGTTTTGCAATGGATACCTGAGAGCAACACCTGCTATATTTTAGGACAGCCACAACTCCCTTTCACCAAACAGTCAGGAGCCATGAAAAGATTGTTTAAGCAATGTGTCTATCCAAAACATTGCCGTAGCAATGCCTGTGGCTGCTGGCTGCTTCTGAAGTCAGTGTTCAGCTCTGGCCCCCAGGCACAGGAAGGGACAAGACCTTGTTTCCCACAGCAATGCAAATGGCTGTTGCGACCAGCCACCCACTTGCCAATATGTACTAGAGCTAGATAGTCCAAGGGATTTCAAAATTAAATACATTCACACAGATGCTGCTTGAAAAACATTAAGGGATAATACTTCTTTATGGAAGGACAACTGTTAGAATATGAGATGACCATTCTAGGATTTACAGGCATCATTCTCTTTGACCTCTGTGGCAGATCAACTTGGCAGCTTTAGTTTAATCTCAGATATTTTACTGCTTTCCTAAATCTACCCAGTAAGGGTATAAGTATCCCTTACTGAAAAAAAGAAAAAAGTCTGAAAATATCCTGGGATTGGAATAGATTTACTGTAGAAACCAGATTTCTCATTTAAACTGAGGAAATGTTAAATGAAAAAAAGTTAAATATAGAAGCAACTTAAAGGAAATACACTTGCTATAATGTTAAAGATGACAACTTAAAGATTATAAAACATATTCTTATATCTTAAATATATGATGATTTTAATATTAAACCTTTGCAGATTTCTTTCTAAAAATCAAGCCTTAAAGGACTGCATATTTTATATCCCTGACAAAATCCATTTGCCTTTTTCTATTTGCCACTATTTTCATGAATAATATGTGTTTCTTTCTTATCTTTTAAATACTACGAGGCATTCAGCTAATAGCAAGAAAGCAACAGTTTATTTCAAGATAGTGCTGTCTCAGTCACATGAGTCCTGATATTTAAAGTATTTTAATCAAAATGAAAATAACAGATGCTAAGCTCTCCAAATACAATTATATTTGCTGTATAAATCTTCTTTGATACAAGCTAAAAAAAAAAAAAAATACTTACAGGGCTTGTCTTTGCAAACTAAGATTTTATCCTCAACGTCTTCATTCATTTTCTAATCTCTCTTTTCTGTGAAACCTCTTGCAACACAAAGCTTCTGTTCTTGACCACTTTCCTGCACAACCGTCTAGTCCCTCATTTGGCCTTATATGAATTCCATATTGACTGCAAATGTACAAAAAAAATATTTGGAAATAGGGAAATATTTCAGTTTTCTACACCATTTTTATACAAAGCTTTCTATAGAAGGCTTTTTCTTACAGTATATTTCACAGTGTGCTGGTCAGTCTACTTTAAGTGAGCCATATCATGGAGACTCCTGTGCTTTGATGGACTTGGTCCCTTAAAACAAAAAATTTTGCTGTTAAAAAATATTATTTTGGATTATGTGTTCCAATGATTCCTGGTTTTCAAAAAATATTGGTTTTAGATGTTAATTTGAATTGCAGAAAAGTGTTTGTGTTTTACTGCAAATAAGTTAATGCCCCTAAAGAAAACCCTATTGCATCATACATGGGATTTCTGAATGCACACCATACTTTGGTTAAAAAAACAAATCACTGAAAAGTACCCACTTCTGATTTTACCATTGAAAGCTGATCAGAAAGGATGAAGGAAAAGAAAAAGTTTGGGAGCTGAAATGAAAAGAAACAGAACCAGCCAGTACTGTTGGATGGATGAAAAACTGGATAGCTGTTAGTTTAAAATCAATAGTATGTTCAGTCATGTGGTAAGTAGAATTCCATGTGGTTGAATGAGTTATTGATGTGGGAGTTTATTTATTTTGCTGTATGCAAGGTATCACAAGCCAAACTTCAGTGGAGTGATTAATGTGGCTGAAAAAAATCTTGTAGCGTCAACTGGGACTTCCGTTTCAGGATGTTGTCTCTGTCCACCTATGATGGCAATGAAATAGTGTTAGCAAGAAGCACACTTAAATAACTTGTCTTTTCAGACTAACCACCAACAACTGGGGATGAAAGAGAAGTTCTGTAAAAGAAGCCTCTACAGTGGGGACTTTTACTTAACCCTTTCAGGAAAAATAGTGTTTTTTTATCCTTTTTTTAAATCTTTCCTGTGATACTACTTCCCTGTGATACTGTGATAATTTTTCAGTTATGACACACGATGAGTAATACGTACTTTTGAGTTATGCTGGAGAATGCTTTCTGAGGCATCCAAGTGCCACTTTGAAATAGTGAAGAGAGGTTTGTCTTAAGTCTGGACTCCCTCAGAACTCTCGGAACTCATGTGCACAGGAGACAGAGGCTTCTTTTGTGAGAAGATGACAGTGCCCCTTTGTTAATAATAGTGTGGTCTGTACTTTCAACAGAGATGAAACAGAACTAATTCTGAGCTCTTGCTCTGAATCAAGCAAAGTAAAGACTGTATTTCAACTCAGCTGAGAAGTGATTGCTGTCCTCCTGTTCAGGTGACACAGAGTAGTTCACATTCCCATGGCTGAAGACCAGTCCACTACACTCTTGATCTCTCTATGAGTGGTGTTCTCTTGTCCCTTGAGTATATATAATTTTATTGTTAGCATTCATTAAAGATCATGAGCATAATATGGAGAAGGATCAGATTGTTTTGCAGCACGTTTCCAACAGCATGTTACATGTCTTTGGGTATTTAGCTCAGAAATGTCAGTTTTCTAAAAAGACACTTAACAGGTGGAGTTGATGATGTAGTTTCCAAGAGGAACTGGAAGGATTGGTTTAACATCATTCACATTTCCTGTAGAGAGCAGATTCTCAGAGCTGCAGTCTGGTTCACTTGGAAGACAATACTTAGTTTTCTCTAAAGGAGATCCCAAGAATGAATTAGGATGTGTTGCGTGGCTGCTCAAAGGACAGGGTTGATGTATGTATCAGGGAGCCATGTTATTTCACATCAATTCACATCCAAAGGTTCTGCACCTCTACTCTTGGACCCCACTAAAGAATTACAAACTATTTGCACTCTTTTATCTCTCTTTATTTTAAATATGAGACAGAGGAAAACTCCATAAAGGCCTTTAAAACTGAGACAGGGCACTCACCTGCAATGCAGAAGGCAAAGATTCAAGTCCCAGATTTGCACTGGGCAGAGCAGAAATTCGAATTAAAGTATCATGTTGCCAATTACGTGTTCAATGCCCTACCCACTCTGTTTGTTTTCTTGAAGCTGATTCTGTATTTAGACTGGAAATTTTAGTTCTGCTTGTAAAGCAGTCTTTCTAATGTGTTTTTCATTAAAACTAGTATAAAATCAGTTCCACAACAATGTGAAAGAAAAAATTCCTTTGTAAAATACAGAATTTTTACTGATAAACTTTTCCAACTTATTATTTGAGATACACCTGAGTTCTTCCTGCAAAACTGAAATTTAAAGTAAAAAAAAAAAAAAGGAAGTTAATTTGATTTGGATTCTAATTTTAGTGAAATAAGGGCAAGACACCTTTTATTGTGTGTGTGAATACCTAGGTCCACAGAAGCAGGAATTTAAAGGAAAAAATTGACTTCTGTGGCAGCCATATATTTTACAGTCCATAAATAATTCTTAGTCTAATGAACCACTCTACACACACTCATTAGAAAAAAAAGTATAAATTAATGCCATCCAGCAGTGGAGAAATACATGAGATCCTATTTCTTCTTCTATTATCAGAAAAGCATAACATATAACAGGCAAATGTGACACCAGTTTCAGAACTTCAGAGTTGTTATTTACAGCATATTCTAAACTTTTCGGCCTAAACGGAGGCTGGAAAGAAATGTGATGGAAAGAGAAATTCTGAGCAAACTCTGACCCATTTTAAACTTCAGTGTATTTTCCATGAGTGCTAGTAGGAAAAAAAATTGTTATTCCTACTCAAAACCATACCAAATTCAGCCAAACCATTTCTTGACTAACTAGTTCATCAATGGATTATTAATACATTTAAAAGTCATAATTTCTAGAAAATTATTAACAGCTTTATCTGTTACCTTGTTGTTTACACCATTTAACGGCTGATCTTTCAGGAGAATGCAGTCACAGCATCCATAAACTTCAATACATTTCATGAGGAAGGACAATGTAATCTTCTTTTGGCAATTACTCTGAAACATTTCTTATTTCTCCTCTCATTTTCTAATATTGAGGACTTTTGTATGTCCTTTTTCTCTTCACAGTTTGTGACAGAATTTTATGATCAAATATTTATGATGGCATAAAAATGTCTATTATTGTTTAATGATTATTATACTATTTTTACTCTAATATTAAATAACTAGTATAGTGATTTTTATCCTTTTTTTGACTATAATTTATCAAGTATTTGTTTACAATACACTACACATTACAAGAAAAAAACATTTCTTCTAAATTAAATTCATAGGAGTCTAGTTCTTACCTGTCTTTAGTTTTAATTTTGACTTTCTTTTATGTCTTTCCAATGGAAAATGTTCATCAGAAATTTCAAAGCTGTCATGAGCACTTAACAGCCAAAAGACAAAATCAGATCAGTCACTTACTGTGGTGACTATCAAGCTGATTTCTTTTGTTTCCCATTATAAGTTGTTCCTCAAAGTTATGGGCACAATTTGCTAGTAAAAAATACATCTATCAATTATAGTACTTGGGAAGGAGCTTTTATATAAAAACTTCATATTCCTAAAATACCAAGTTTTTATTCTGATACTTTTCCTATACTTGTTCTAGAGGAAGATACACTTAACAGTTCCTCCATACTGCACTAAACCCCAGGTGACACTGAATGATTGTAGTTGTCTTTGATTTAAAGCCTGTAAATATATTTTATCTATTACTTTTTGTCTACCACATTGTCTTGGTTTGGGAAGACAGGTATCTGCCAGGTAATTAAAAAAAAACAACTGCAGTTTCCTTTGGAATGGAGAGTGTAAACTCCCCCCCCCCTTTTTTTTTTTTTTCTTTTTTCAATTATAACTTACAATCAGAGGCTCTTTGGCAAAGATTTGGGAAATAGGAATAGCAGTTCTTTACTAGTATGTATTACAAAGAAAAAAAAAAAAAAACACACACAAAAAAAACCCCACCAAACAACTATAGCATTAATAACAAACGACAACAGTACCAAGAACCTTGAGGGCTTTGTTTCACAAAACCCAGGGCAGTTTGGTTTCGGTGTCCCTGCAGGATCCTCAGAGCACCAAGCTGAAACAGTGGAAAAGTCCTGGGCTGGTAGCTGGGATGGCAGGGTGTCCCGGCAGGCAGGGGCAGGATGTCCTGGCAGCGCAGGGGGTGCAGGGTCACACTGTAGCAAGAGGAGCAGTGCCGAAGAAGCCAAAGGCGAGGCAAGGCCGGCCCAACTCCCGCGGGTGGCAGAGAAAACTCAAGATTCAGACTGAACTGGTGATAGTAGATTTCCCAGGACTGGATCCCTTTGGCCACAGCGAAACTCTTCCAGCCAGCAACAGTCATTCTCTCTCTCCCCGAACGCTGGAAAAAGAAGAGCCCCCAGCTGCCTCAAGCTCTGTCTTTTACCTGCGTTATCTCCCCCTTCCAACTTTGTCTACCTCTTTGTTTCAGTTAAGTACTCTCAAGTATCCAACACTTGGTCTTCTTGGTAACTTATGGGGAAAAAATTCTTTTGAGAAAGAAGGAACAAACCTAACCCCCAACACACATATACCTCAAAGATCAGGCAGATACTAATTTAAGAGCTTTCTGGGTTTGTTTGGTTTTGTTTGGTTGAGGTTTTGTTGTTGTCGTTCTTTCTCTAGCAATTTACATTCCCTAGGACTTTCAAATTAAGCAACAAGATTCTTCACAGAAATATATAATTCCCAATAACATTATATACTCTTTCAATCCTTTCTATTTTCTTAATATTAGCAGATCTCATTAGCAGAGTTTTCAACAATATTTGGACAAATTCAAGAACAATTTTTACTTGTTCTGCTCTGAGTTTCTAGTGGTATAAGCACTGCTAAGAATTTCTATCTCCTTGCTTTAATATTATATATTAATTAGTCATTGACCACCTTCTTCCTATCACTGAAAGCATTTTGCAGAAGTTTAGCCTGTGCTATTCCCAACATTGAGCCATCATACATTGTGGGATATCACTGCTTGGACATTGAGTCCCAAAGCAGGAATTAACATCCTTCTTACAGCACATAAGATATTCTTCAAAATTTGAACACTTTCTCTAAAAACTTCCTCCTATCACTCAGCAGTGCTCTTATTAAGCACTACCCCACTAATAAAGTAGTTGAATCCTAAATAAGAACACTTTTGGAAACCAAATTCATAGATCACAGATTCGCAAAATGGTTGAGGTTGGAAGGTAGCTCTGTAGGGCAGCTGGTCCAACCTCTCTGCTCAAGCAGACTCAGTTGCTAAGGCTCATATCCAGATATCATTTTTAATATTTCCAAGGATGGAGAATTCATAACTTCCCTGGGAACCTTGTACCTTGGTCAAGGTTCTTGGTCACCCTCTCAGAAGAGAAAACCTCTTTCATTGTGTTTGGACTGAACCTCCTATGTTTCTGTTTGTGACCAGTGTTTCTTGCCTTGTTAATAAGCACTCTGTGGAAAGCCTGTGTCTGTCTTATTTAGACTTTCCCCTGAGACTCTCTCTGAACCTTACCTTCTCCAGACTGAACAATTCCAGCTCTCTCAACCTTTCCATGTCTCTTCTGTACTGGTGAGCCTAGTGCTGAACAGAGTACTCCAAGTGTGGCCTCAACAGCACTGAGGAGGAGGTTGGCAACTCTTCTTCTAATGAAGCCCAGAATCCCACCAGCCTCTTTTGCATTGCAGGCACATGGCTGGCTTGTGTTCAACTTGACATCCACTAGGACCCCCAAATCTTTTTTTGATATGCTGTTTTCCAGCTTGGTGGATCCCAGCATGCATTTTTGCCAGGAATTATTTCTTCCCAAGATACAGGACCCAGCTCTTCTTGTTGAAATCCATGAAGCCTGAAGACCTGTCAAGGACCCTCTGGACAGCAACAGAAGCCCCTATCAGATCCACCACTCTCCCCAGTTTTATATTATGTTCATCCCCATCTCAAATTCCTATTACCAGGCATTTCACTGGTTTGTTATTAGAGGAGCATGCTTAGTACTTTTATCATCACGCTCATCAATATCAATATATCAGATACACAAAGTTACTTTAATCTCTGTTTGTCTCTTTGAATTTGATGAGAGTATATACACCTGGCAGATGATACAGTTCTGGGGTTAGCAAATGTCTATGTCTGTGTGGATGATAGGTGGCTGCATAGTCTGAATGCTGCTCAGATGCTGTTAATTAAGTTTCCCCTTTCCTGCAGGATTTACATTGCAGCTTGTGACTCTCATGATGCCTTCAAATTTGACATGTATATATTTCAAGGACTCTGACTAAACTTTTGCATTTTACATCATAAACAATAAACATCCTCACAACCCATTTTCAGAATACGAGGGCGTAAGACAAAGAAGAAAAGAAAGAAGAGCGATCTCTTACTTTTAACTAACTCTACCCTTTGGAAGGGAAAAAAACCAACCATTTTCCAATTAATAGGTGCAATATGGCAAAAAATAAACTTTTGTAATTATAGTAGTAGTGGTACTTCAAAGTATTCCTGTGTTTGCAATCATGTTTACAGATGAAGTAGAATTTTCCATTGTAAATACAAGAAATAGCTCCCAAGTTAGGAGAATTGAAAGGAAAAGAATGAATAAAAGAAGACCTTCCTAATTTATGATGCTTTGCTACTGATGCTAACTTGTTTACATGTCACAGCATAGAACTGAAATATTCGACATAAAAAGGAAAAGTAAATAACCTGGCACTGGGAAATCCTAAAGTATTTCAGTTAGGAATTTTTAGGAAACATTGTACCTCAGTCCTCTGCAGTTCTATCTTGACATCACTATGTTGTGCAGATTTTTCTGCCAAAGGACAATCTTTAAACTTGGTTTTCACCTCTTACAACTTACTTCGGTTATCATGGACAAAAACGTCGAAGTGACCTGTCATTCACTAGGAACTCTGACATCCGCTGTGTCAGCTGGCTACAACCACAAGACTTGGAACCAGGGAAAACCAGAGGAATCTCAATTTCAGGACAGCAGAATAGACTTTGTAAGATGGAGATAATAGTAAAATTAGTAGTTTCTACAAAGGGTTTCCAAAGAAATGCATAATTCTTAAATTAGTTTGTTTTCAATGATTACTGAAATTTGTTGAAATTTTTTTTTTAAATTATTCGATTTTGTTACATTAAAAAATCTGAATAATTGAAACAATCATACAAATAATTGAACAAGCAAATCATTAGGAAACTTTAGTTTCAAGGATGCAAGATAAGTTGGAGCTGATTTTGATTTTTAACCTTCTCCATATCTGAGTTTAGAAAACTGAACAAGAAATATTTTTATGAGGTCATAAACTCAAAGTTTTTACAATGTATGTCTATATTCTCTTTCTCACTTGCATAAGGTCCTCACTAAGGCATTTTCAATTGCTACTTAAATTTTCAGTAACTTAATACCCTAGTCCTATAACTGGTCCAGTAGCCAGAGCTTCCAGGAAATATCCTTTTCTCCTGGCAACACTTGGATTTTGTAATGACAGCTAGCACAGAAAGCCTCTCGGCTGAGACTTTATGGTTCTGCATTCTCTTCCTGCTGCCCAAAAAGGCAAGCACTCATCCATACTCCAAATACAATCACATGGTGGTGGATCTCCAGGATTACGTCTCTGTCACGTTTATGTTGGTGGCTCTGTGTGACAAAAGCAAAAGGATGTCATTATGCTTGATAGGTCAGCTTCTTTTATGTACAGCTGGGATGCAAAGGGGTGAATCCAGACTTTTATAATAGGATATAGGTATGAAAGACTTTAGGATCTTTTATAGCTAGCGGATGTGAATAGACATTTCTTCTGTGTAGTTCATTTTTTCTGAGGACTTATTTCTGAAGTTAGCAGACATCCACTTGCTGTTCAACACTTTCTGAAGTAGACTGTGTTGGGGAAGATACCTGTTGCCGTGGACACTCTGGAAAATTCTGTCATGCAAGAAATCTCCTGAAGAAAAAAAAAAAAAAAAAAAAAAAAAAAGTTAGATTGATAGAACTTAGTGTGTGATAGGCACATCTCACCTTGCAGGCACTGTGTTTTGTTGAAACATCAAGTATCATACTTCTATAATATCACTCTAAGGACCGTCTTTGGGTAATATACACTGATATGTTGCAGATTATGAAATATTTTCTCTCAGGTGTTACCAGTTACCCATAAGATGTCATACAAAATCTCCACCTACACAATCTTAAGAAATAAGAACATGCACTCCTACAAATATGTGCATAATGTGTGTACATGTACATATACATAAGTATATACGAGCATGTATGTATATGCATGTATATACTTATAGCCTAAAGCAAATATAAATCCAAAATATGTGTTCATACTCAAACCATAATTGCCTAATTTTAAAAATGAAACAAGCAAATAATTTAAAAAATCAATGTCATAAAACCATTTTATTTTTAATTTAATAATGTCAGCTAAATATTACCTCATAGCTATCATTCAAGTTTACAACAGAACTCTTTTTTAACGTGTCTTCTCTGATTGTTTATGTTTGCTTTTATTGCACATATCTTTTTGATCTCTAACCAGCTATAATTATGATGTTTTCAACGTGTTTTATGCTTGGGTTTTTTTTATAACTGCTGTGCTCTATCAGATTTGATACTTATACTGTCAACTTCAGGCTTTTTATGTTCTTTCATCGTTGTTGTGGGTGGCCTTAGTTTATGGAATCTAATGTAAACATTGAAGTGCATATTTCAAGGGAAATGGACAGCAAGATGTCAAACATGCATTCACTTTATAATTTGTCCATATTAAGCATTTTTTTGCTACAGAAGTGCAAAGTACCTAATTGATATGGTTTGTTTTGGGGTTTTTTTGCTAACGGCTGTTATTTACTGCTGTACATAGATGGGCATACAGTTATCATACAAGGGAGTGTTTGCACCTACAACCATGATCATAAATTCAGTTTTCCTTTTGATGTTTTTGTTTTCTTTGTATCCTATTTCGTTTCTGTATTTGGTGTTTGTTTTCTTTATAGAACTCAAGAGGCAGACACCAAGAGCTAAAATTTAGAGCCCATGATGTTCCCCGGATTGGCCTGGCAAGGATGATTGACTTTTGCGCTCTGTACATTTGCCTTTTTTTTTCCCTTACCTCTCAATGTGGAAAATTTCAATAGTAAAAAAGAACATTTAATTAAATGTTTCTAACTTGGTTTCAACAAAATTTGTGCAAAATAATTCCCTTAAAATATAGGCAATAAACTAGAGACTTGTAGGTCTGGAGTGTCTAATTAATACTTGAAAGAAAATTCATCACTATAAGTAAGAAGATACATATTACTTAGTATGCACATTCAGCATACATGTTATTTTCTAGCCAAAGCAAGCTGTTATTACGAATAGACAAGTCTGATTCCAACACAAATTGTCAGTAAGAAATGTATTTCACTGACCAAATATGAAGGTCAAGGAGTCATTTATGCCAAAATTAATATGTGGGGTCAAATGACTGTCATAATCCTGCCTGAGCCTACTGAGCCCATTCCATTACATTTAGAGTAACAGCATGGGTGTCATGAGGAAGCACTTGACAACAGACATATAAAATCCTAACAGTAATTATATACAGAACTTGAACACAGTTGTGAGTAGTGTTGAATGAAAACTTCAGTGAGATGTGTTAAGAGAACAAATCTCAGAGGAAAAGAGAACAGTGTAAATACAGGGTTGATTCAGCAGCCCCATTCTTAAACACCTTACTGATTCCCAGATGAACGAGTTTCAGTTTTCCTGGTAATTAAAAGAAGAATTTATGTAGCATCCTTTTAGTCATACTTTTGGATCATAGAATCCTGTAGTATTGGAGGTAAAGTGCAGAGGCAACAAGGAATGCCCTGAACTCTTTATTTATATGAATTCATGACTTCCTGCAAATTCACGTACTAATTTGAAGACACTCTTCTACACAACAAGGGAAGTGAAGAAAATTCAATTATAGTCCCTGTTTTATATGCATATATATTTATTTTTCAATATACTTACTTATATAATTTATAGGCAAAACTCAGGAAGCCCCTTCTTCACTCAAGAGCAAACATAAAACAATCATTAGTAATGATAATATATAAAAAGTACTGATACAGTATAATGCACTAGCACAGTCCTGTAGCATGTAGATGTTAACATTTCAAATTTAATTTGCTCTTTTTAATATAATTTTGGAAATTGATAAAATGTAGATATAGAACATTTCTTTTAAAGTAATTTTTTTTTTAAGAATATTTTGTCTGCTGATATTTTTCTTCTCTCTCTTTATTTTTACACACAGAACTGGTAGATCCCACTTCAAAAATACTTCAGCAGAACCTGGACTTTTTTTTTTTGTAGCCTTTTTCTGCCCACATCCAGTAAAGATTTTCTTAGTATATTCTCCCATTTTGCTGTTTTATTCAGCATCCAAACCATTTGTTCAATATTTAAATGATATTTTAGCTGTTATATTTAGTCAGCTTTTTACTGATTCACATGGGTCAGCAAAAAGTGTAATGTTTCAAACCCAGAGCATGCAGTGCAAGCAGAGAAATTATATTTTTTCAAATATGGAAACTGATGCAAGGAGAGGTCTGTTTAATAACAAAAATCACTCCAAGAGTTATTCATACACTTGAAAGAAGTTGTGTATTTCTCCCCCCATCACTTTTCTATAAGCATCAGACTTTTTCTTAGAAGCTGCTTTATTCCAAAGTGACCTATAAAGAACCAAAATTATGAACAGAGAAATCAGAAAATTATGAAGAAGGGATGCATTGGGTAATCAAACTTCAAACAACTCTATTCATTTTTGGCATTGTTTTATCTGTGTTGTCTCTTACATGATGTAAAACATTTTATTATGCAGAATTAACACTGGGAAATATCTTAATAGCCAATCAGATTGTATTTAGTGATCATCTCTAAATTTAACGAGGGTATCATTCTGTAGCTCTGAAAGTCTAGTTTAGCTCATTTTACTACTTTTATCATAGCAATTACATCAACCTAAAAAACAATTAGGTGACTCAACACACAGTAGGCAAATTAGTAACTTTCGTTAAAGTAGGTTTATGGCCCTCTTGAGCAAGACTTTTGAGTAGCAAACTGTACAGAGACTAAATTCAGAGACTTCATTCTAGTAAAATTTCATTGTAGGCTCTCTCTGGTATTTCTCTCTGTACTACAAACATAAATCAAAATAATTCTGTGGTATGGGTTTACAATCCAGTTTCTGACATGGTTATTACTTTGAGGCCTGATTCGTTTCAACCGTTCTTTTTATTAAGATTGCAATGTAAACTGACAGTTTACCCTGAGGATTTTTTTTTTCTTTCTTTTCAGGAATTGCTACTACAGGCTATGTTTTTTGTTTGTTTTGTTTTCCAGTTTACAAACAGTAATCTGACTACATCTGAATCTGTATGCATTATACTGAACATAAAGCAATCCCTCATGTACCAGAGCAAAGTGTTTCCATATGATCTTTCAGAACCATTCATTCAGCACCATTGTGTTGTTTCAACCCAGGGCTTTCATGCAGTAAGGGTGAATTTCAGTGAAATATTTCCTCTCTGGGATTTCAGAGGCCTAATTTTGTCTCTTTCTGACTGGTCACTTCCAGCTGAATATCCCAGTTTTCTGCTGCCTTAGTTGCACACTGACACAACTGTTAGCAGAGCTGTGTTGTAAATAAGCTCACTTAAATTATTAGGCATAAAAAAAAATCAGAAAGATTTTATTTTTAAACTCAGATAATTTGGGGATTTTTTAGCAAAATCTACCTACTAATTTCATCATAAAAAGGGGCACTGAGCTACTTTGGGGAGGAAGGAAGAAGGCCCAAGGTAGAAGGGTAGGTGGAAATATGTTACATATTTTTTCAGCTAAGAAACAATCAAATATCTGTTTGTGGCAAGGAAGGAGGAAGGCTGTAAGCCATTTTAGCAGGTATTGAACAAGAACATTTCCTTCACATCCTTATTTTTAGTGAAATAGATAATGCAATTTCCATTTGTTATGCTTAGAAACACAACTCAATGCAACAGTAACACAAGACTTGCCAAGAGAGTCACACCACATGCATAGACAAATCATTTATCTGTTTCAGAATTAGTAGGGTTTTTAAATATAGTTTGATGAAGAGCACATTTTGATCAAGTGAAATTATTTTACTTTATAGCTTTCAAGAAGGTCATCAGGAGCATCAAGAATATTACTCATCACTAGGTTGCTTTTTTCTCTCTGTGATCAACTCACAGGAAGTAGGTCCGGAGCTTTAAAAGTACTACAGCATCCCCCTACCACTTGTAGGCAATCTTAATTCATAGCTGACATTTTTCAAAACTGATGACTGCATCCCAGCAGTGGAGCTATTAATCCTTCTTTGCTACAGATCAATTTAATAACTTATTCAACTGAATTACATACTACAGCTATTACACAGATATTAGAGCAAGCAATTCAAGATTCCTACTCTGTATCATGGTGTACAATTGCTACATTTCCAAATAAGATGAAGAGTGGCCTCCATTGACCAGGTTCATCATGTCTAGGTTATCCATTTTTATTCTGTTTGTCCACTGAAAAAAGACCTTCAGCTAAGTTGGAGCACCAAATCCCTGATCATCAACCCTGTTCTAATGTTTGTTTACTTAGTTCTTTAGGATTACTCCTTTTTGCCCCCTCCGAGCCACATGCACTTTAGAAGACAGTAGTACAAGGAAGTGTAAGAATAAGCTAACCTAATTAGGATCCTCATTTTTTGTTATTTTGATTTTTCCTTTGCTTTAGCTGTTTGGTTTGGTTTGTTTTAAATGAAACATTATAGGTAGAGCCTGTTAGGCTTCTGTTTTCTGTCAATCCTTGCTTTAGGATGAAGACTGCTCTTCAGTGACTAAGACCTGATGTGCTATAGTGAGCAATTTACTTTATGTGCCTAACAGTAGGAAAGGATTCCCAGCCAAGGTTTGAGAGAAAGTTGTATAGTCTTGGGTCTGAATAAGGAACGCTAGCTTAAATCCCTTCAGTCTTTCTGGGGTTTTTTTATGTCCTGCTCTGGTCCTAGCTAGCTTAGCTGTTTTCCTGGCTCTGCTGACAGTCCTCTAAAAACACATTTCTAAACACTTTATGAAAAGTCTGTGTGCTCGTATTGAAAAAGAAAATTCTCTGGTAACAGAGACTGCTTAGGGAAAGTGTAGAAAACACTCAGCAAAAAAAGTGTCTGCAGACACTAAACGTAGATACCTCCTTTGCATGACTTCAGGTTTCCAGGTATTCTCAACATTTTCTCTTCCATTTGTTGTTTTTAATTTCTTTAATAAAAGTTGGTCGTAACAATTACAATGAGCCAGGCATAAATCAATCCTTTCACTGTCTTAACCAAGAACTTATTTCTCAGGTAAAACAAAAGATACTAATCTTACGTATTTTAAGGACCAAATTATAAACTGCATAGTAGAAGGGTAGCCTTCTTAAGGTCTCTCTTTAAAAGTGAGAATTTGTGAGTATTCTATTCTGAAACTCCTAGTTGGTCTTTTCAGAGATCATGTAAAATATATAACAGCTCTTCATTTAGGCATGGTATTTGAAGACAGTACTAGTTGTCCTCCTATTCCACAATTACATTTCCAGATCTTTAAAAGAAATGAAACAAATAGTGAAGCATGAATTTTCTTCCACTTTAATACTTTTAATTCACAGTAGTATGTCAGGCATTAGAACTAATGAATAAGGAAAAAAAAAAAAAGCTTAATGACACAAGGATTTGTCTCAAAGAAGTAGAGAATTAAAAATATAAGAAATATAGGAAAAAAATTTACAACCATCTGGACATCATCCTGGATTACCAGCTCTAGGTGTCCCTGCTTGAGCAAAGGTGTTGGACAAGATGATCTCCAGAGGTCCCTTACAATCTCAACTGTTCTATGATTCTGTGCCATCAATTAAAAACTAAATTAGTGCGAGAGACAAATAGCACAGTCCAAGTACATGGAGTTAACTCCCATACGCTATAAAAAATATATTGAAATGAAAATGAATTGAGAGGGTTTAAACTGATTTAGACGTGTCCTGCCCACTTCATCCCCACCTAATGTTAATATAAAATGTATAAAAAATGGTTTATGTAGAGATGGTTGTCAAATCTGGAATTTAAAGCAAAACTATCTATTTGGGTAAAATTGTATTGTGAAAAATCTCTTAGTACAAGGATGAAATGGTTTCTCTTTGGTTTCTGTTCAAAACCAAAGAGAAATATATCCCTCAACCACTTTGTCAGTTCAGAACACTTATTAATCTGGTGGTCATTTACGTATACCTGAGATAAAAGAAACTCAGATTCAAGTC
Source organism: Chamaea fasciata (assembly GCF_029207755.1). Lineage (NCBI taxonomy): Eukaryota > Metazoa > Chordata > Aves > Passeriformes > Sylviidae > Chamaea > Chamaea fasciata. The sequence goes on along the minus strand of NW_027094087.1, from coordinate 57,608,047 downwards.
CCAGCTCTAATTAATGACTAACTCAATGAAATAGAACACGTGCAAAAGCCAAAATTAAGAGAAATCCCACAAAGAGTCTCACATAAGTATAATTTCACAAACTTCAAGAAATGTAATGCTTCATTTTACTGATGCATGATGAAAGGTAGCTTGTTGGTCATCTTCAAAAATGTGTTAGCATGCACTAACTATTTGCATGGTATAGGCAGAGAATAGCATCACCATAGATTGTAGTAATAAATAAATTTATTAATACATGAACTGTTTCAGATGAAAACATAACACTTTCAAAAAAATGTGCTTAAAAACTGCATTATCAAAAAAAAATATAAGCCAATGTTCTTGTAGTCTTTCAAGCCGTGCATTTCTATCTCTGGCAGTGAATATTGTGTCATGTAGGCCCTGTGCCTGTGGCTAACCATGTACATAATTTTTATTCATCATTAACAATTTCTCTAATGATCACTCACTATTTGGTGAATTTAGAGACTTTTTATATGTGCTTCTCACTCACTTTGCACATGAATTTTTCAGAAACATTTTTATTTTATAAAATATTCATAAAGCTGGAAAATTTTTGACAACTTCTGACTATGAGGCAACAGTCTCCTTTACAAGTTACCTGTAATAATTACTACTCCTTTTATTGAAATGTTCTTTAAAAGCAATTTTCTATTCAACACCTGGGGTAATTACAGTGGGAAATGATTGATAACATCAGTTGATATTAAATATTGTACTGCTAATCACCATGCAATCTTGCATGTAGTTATTAATTACTTACTTCTTTAATTTGAATGGCTGACAATTTACATGGAATGCTTCAGTTATATGAATTATCATGTTTTTATTCCCAAAAGAAAAGACCTGCACTTCATTAGAGCAGAATCATTCACATTGCTTTTTTGTCATTTTCAAGAGTGAAGTACTTTGATTTGAAAGTTCTGTAGCTCTAGTCTGGCAAGATATTATGATCTTCATTGTCAAATAACACTATGCAATGCTTGTGCAGTACAAAGGCACTTCTAGAATAAACAAAGTCACATTGTTATACACTGTTCTGACACTAATAAACAGCTGATTGTGGTCTCCAAGAGAACTTTGTGCTTCTGTGTCACATTTTGGGAAATGGTGCCATGCCCCCAAATGTGTTCATACTATTAGCTGACTGCTAGAGTGGCTGTAGATGTCATTTACTTTGTAAACTGGTTCACTTTATCACTCAGGGCAGATCATAATGTCTTTACACTTAGACTTATATATGAGTCAGACATTTAAATCTGATGAGTCTTCCAAAAAGAGCATAAATACTAAACCTAGCAAATCAGTTTTATTAATGGGAGTTAAAATTATTTAGGAAGTAACTCCTAGTAATTTGGTGGAGGCAGTACATTCCTTGTGAAATATGGAACCATCTGTTGTATGGAATCTCATTATGTGGTATGCAGTGATACATACTGTAAAAAAATCTGAGCTTAAAAATCCTGTTTCTGTTCCAGGGTCAATGTGCAGGTATTTGCTCATGAACACAAGCAACCAGAAAACAGAGGAAATAATTGAGAACTGGGAGTAAGAACTGTTATATGCTTTCTTACACAAAAACTGTTCTCTGGGAACTTTAGTTTCATGGACCCCTGAAATTCACCCCAGATCTCAGATCCTGCTAATGCATTGCTGTTTCACAGCCCATAAGCTCTTACCTCCTGTTCTCCCTGTTACACAAGAGCTAATCACCTTTCCCTGGCCCTCTTGTTAACCTCTCACCACTTCCCCACAGTGCCAACTGCTCTTTTCTCTCTACACTCTCACTAATTAACAAAATGAAGTCAGACACAGAATATTTGTCCTCAACCTGGATTTAACTTGAAGTTTTCTCCCCCTGCTTTTTACCACCTTTGTTTCAGAAGGCTTGTGTGTCAGCCTGGTTTTTCTATTGCCTGTTCCTACAAACTTTATATGTCTTGAAAAGTGAAGGTCATCAAGAGTTTCTGAAAGCAATGACTTGGAAGGATATTTTGGAGAAACATGCTTTGTTCAGCTATGACAATAACAGTTCATCTAAAGTCAACTTTGCACTCAGATGGGAACCCATTTGTTGGCATTTTCATATCACAATTTGTATATATGTTGTTTACACAATCAAAAGCTTAGAGTGATGAGGCAACTATTTCAAATAAATCAATATGAGGTATTGATTTAATGTCTTCCAAGAAATTCCAAGATTTTTTACAAATTTATACGAGTATATCTATATCTGAGATGTAAAGATGACCTTAGCACGATAAATTTAATTTATTTTGTTATTCTGATCTGTATTCTGCCTATACACAATGAAACAATTATTGAAATTAAACTCTCAGGGTAGTACTAAATTTATCTCTCATTAAAAATACTTAATTTATTTTATCCTCTTCATTCAAATTTGGCAACTGAATTTTACTCTGTCACACAATGTGGCAGGAATCCCCTAATTATTAGCAAGTTCATGCTGTAAAATTGCATGACCCATCAGAAATAAAAATGGAAATTTCATTTTAGTGAAAGGCTGTGATCTATTTTTATGGTAGAACATAAAACTTCTCCCTAGTTCTCTTACTTCATGGTACTTCATTTAAAAATTCATATTCTTATGTGTACAGATAGAACTTTATAGACTTTTTAATTAATTTTTACGGTTTCTCATTAGTGTCTTCTCCTCCTATATATTTGGAATCACTAGCATTGAGACTAAAGAGACACCACTAGAACAGCAGCAGAAGGATCTGGTACTAAGTCTGCTTCTCCACACATTTTAGCATTAAGTAGCAATAGCTCCCCCAGGATCTCAGCAGAACCACAGTGATGTGCTCAGAGGCACCTTCTGTGACTCCATCCTACATCCCTAGAGCTTATCAGACTCTGATGAACCCTTTTTATAAGAAAACTTTAGTGCAGTTACATGAATTTTTGTCCTAAAAGTTGCTTGAGTTTGGGCGGTTTTTTGCTTCCTTTCACATTCCTCTAAATGTAATCTTTGGGGATTTGTAAGCCTACACTCACTTAGTTCTCACTCTCTTCTGGTATCTCCTTCAGCCTCCCTTAAAAGGTTCTTTTCTCAGTCCTCATTTTCTGTGTAGTTGTGCACAGAACAGCTTTTTCCAGACAGTAGTTACCTCTCTAGGTCTCCAAAAAAATTAAAATCTGTAGAAAAATTTGTTATGCAAACACTCAAGCTAAATTGCCTTATTTTATACTTTACTGTGAGCCTCCTGAACAAAACTGTACTTCTTTCATATAATTGAACTCCTGACCATCAAGAGTTTGCATAAATAGTGAAAGCTCCATCCATGAACTTTTCCTGAAACAGGAGTGTGTAGCCACTAATTTAAATGTCCTCAAAGCTGAAATGTAATTTTCCAGAAATAGCATTTCATTTTAGATTTAAACTTTTTTTTTTTTTTTTTTTTTTTTTTTTTTTTTTTTTTTTTTTTTTTTTTAATCTTAGAAGCTCTGTGCAAAGAGCTCTGCCTGGGGGGGAAAAACAAAAAACAAAACTAAACTAAACTAAACAAAACAAAACAAAACAAAAAAAAGAAAAACACACACAAACCAGAAAGAAAAGTAACAGAAATCAAATAAATTAAAAACTACAGTCTGAGTGAGTACAATTGATTTATCTGAGAAAAGCAATGCTTAACTTTCAGGCAAAAAGAGAAGTTAACCTCAAATGTCTTGTGAAATTTTTAAAATTTAAGAAAGATATTATGCTACTAAAAGCATTTAATATTTTAAGGCACTCTTTTCAATAGAAATACTTTTATTTTGTTCATAAATATTTTCCTGCTTTTTTAATCTGCTTTTGATAACACTAGGAAGAAGAATAAATTGAGGCATTCCGATTCCTGTGTTTCTGGAAAAATATATTTACCCCAAACCATATAGGCTTTTTTTCCTGGTCATTTATCATTTATGGTCATTTAGGTTGAAAAATATACTCAAAGTAAGGAGAAGGGAAAAATCACAAAAAAATCCCACATTCAAATATTACTCCATGTTTTTGGGGGTTGCTTGCTGTTGTTCTGGGTTTTTTTTGTTTTTCCTGGAAGTTGTTTGCTTGCTTCTGTTTTTAAAGTTCTTTAAAACTCTCACAAGATCCACCAATACATATTATGAAAATAAGTTTCCTTTTGTTAGTAACAAGAAATTCAGTGTAGGAATTCCAGGATAATTTCAATTCAACTTTAAAAAAATGATTTCTCTCTGACTGCTAATGATTAAGTGCTATCAACATGAACAGCCAAATTCTGTTATCTTATAGCCAAGCCATCTTTCCAAAATTCCTATTCTACCTCAAACCAGGTAGCTACAGCAGTATCTTCCAGGTGACTAAGTTTTCTTTCATTTCATTGTTCTGTTTGTATTATATCACAAATTTGACAAATCAAACCTTGTACTGTCCTCTATATTTTAAGATTATTAAGAGTGAAGTATGCTAAACTTTAACTGTAGAATCCTCTCACAATTTTCGGATGAGCAAGTCCAATAGTAGAACATGGCTGGGAATGTTTCCTGAGAAATCATAGTCCAAAAAACTACCTCAACAAAAGAGAACAGCTGAGCGCGGTTTGAAGAGTTTATGTAGTTTATACCATATGTGGCCTGTTCTTTTCTGATAACTGTGGAGTTATGTGATTTTAACATATTAACCTTATTCACAAAACTTTTAACACTTAGGTTCCCGCTGGATCTGTACACTGCTCTGTCTTTGTCCTTCGGTCCTTGTATCAGTCTTTTGATCTTGGTGGTCCTTAGGCTACTTTTCAGTTTTGTGTGTGATTAGCACTTAAGATGATTAAATGCTTCTGTAAAACATGCTTATTTATACATATATATAGTGTTTTTCTACCAGTAGCACTATTAGTTCAGTCTGAAGAAAAAAATATTAGAGGAATATCACAGCAATGTTCTTTTTCATAATTATTTTTCCACAAGACAAATAAAATCCTTTTTTTTTTTTTTTTTGCATAATAGGGAGCACTCAGTGAAAACAAGGCTTAATCCAATTTATGTAGAATCATTAGTACTGTTTATGTTTTTACTAGATAAAGTGAATGACATACTGTCCCTGAGATGTTGAAACTTAGATTGGAGTCTTGAGATAAAATAATTTTTTTATAGTCATGCTTTTCAAACAGCTCATTGATTTTACATTTCCTTTCTAAACTTTCATTAAATTTCAGATCTTTCTACAACTATTTTCAACATTAGAGAGAAATAATAAAATGGGAGATAAAAAGGACAAAAACTAAAGAACATCAGAAATTAGCTACTAATTCTTATCATCTGGAATTGCATTACCTCAGAAGTATTTCAACAAACCTTAGATTTTACCAAATACAACTTGTCACTGCTGCAGGCTTGGTATATGCTCTGTTTCTCTATTTCTGGGTCTTAGAAATTTATTTTCTCTTTTCCATCTTGACAACTTTTTGAAAATTTATGTCCCCTTATTTTCTTATTTTAAATTGTTCTCGATGTTTTCAGGCAGCTCTTTGGTATTGCTAAATAGAATGGAAGAGATTCAAACCCCTCTACATATTTGCATTTTTTCTTCTTTTCTCAATAATGTATGAATGAACATAGTGTTCAAGAAATTGAGATGCTAATAATCCTGCTCTGAACCAGAGATAACAAGACCAGTTGTGTAGCTGTCTCCAGAGAACTGCTGGCAACTCACTTCTTACCTGCCTTGGCAGGTGTCTCTCTAGTCCTGAATTTCTTCTGAAGTAGATTGTTAATCCTTTCACAATGGCTGGTATGAAAAAACAGAGGAAAAATATTACGCTTGACTAGATCAAAATGATGAGTCTCATAGTCTCTTGTGATCCATTCATGATCTGAGCTGAGTCTGAATTAAAGGGTAGTATTTTAACCTACAATATCAGCAAGATCCTGGTGCTTGCTGTTCTGAAGTCTTACAACATCAAGCTGTTAATTTGAATTCAGTCTTACAGTTCTGAAGCTTTCTTTATTTGGGCTCCAGAGTTAGCATTGTTTGAGAATTTTTAAATGCTGAATAATTGATATCTATTGGCACATGAATAAAAACATTCTTGGTTTTATCCCAAGATATTCTTCTATCTGGATTAAACACAACCTTAGCTATACAAGCGATGCTATAGGGAAAAAAAAAAAAAAAAACCAAAACAAAAAAAACCCCCTCTGCTTTCCTTTTCTTATCTATTCTATCTTATTTTAGTAAGCAGTAACTCTATCTTCCCTGCAAATCTCACACCACCAACAAGCATAAATAGCAAAAAAATAAATCCTAATCTTTCTATGATATCCCTGTATGCCATGTTTTTCTTCTTTTTTTTATTTATTTCCATCAGAAAATGAATTCATTTAACGCACTTAAAATTATCTCCAGTGACAGACTTTCTTTTCTCATGAAAGAGTTTGTCTTCTAGGAACAGGATTCATGGGGCCTGAATCTCTATTGACAGGACTGTCCTTTTCATAATTTTAAAACAGATTAAAAAAAGAAGAATGCACTAAGAGTATTATTTTATACCAACTACCTAACTGCCAATTACCCAAACATAATTCACTTTGCTGGTAAATATTAAAATTGGCCAATAGAAATGCTTTCAATAGAAAGTAGGATGCAATCAAGCAAAAATCTGCTTCAATTGCAGAAATATCAAAAACACTATCAATTGCCTTATTTTTGACAGATGCTGTTAATTACTGAAAATAAAGTTTATTTTTCTTGAGCTCTACTGACAACCCCACCAATTTCAAAATTGCAGACCCAAAAAAACATTCCAATTAATAAGATACACAAACTTGCTCTAGACATTCTAATAAATGATTGTGGCCATGCAACTATTCAGAGGGGATCAAACTTCTATGAATTACAGCTAAATCAATCATCTGTCCCTTTTGTCCATTCTTGACACTATGTTAATTTTGAATTTTGAGTACTTGACATAAGAGAAAACTGGACAGTTTTGCAAACGTGCCAATGCAGATATTTGTAGCAGAAGGCCTACAGCCATTCAGAAAAGCAAAACTCACAAAGGTTATAATATTATAAGTGTAAAAAAGTGTGCTTATTTAATCTGATTCCTTTCAGAATTCTTATTTAATAGTTTATCATTATCTTCTATTCACTATTGAATTTTAAACTAAATCTTTTGACCTTCATAGGTTAAATGAGCTCTTAGAGTGGACTTATAATTGACATGTTAATGAGCACTATTTCACAGTCTCCAAAAGTAAAAAAAGTAAAGGAAATTGGAAACTAATGAAAAAAAAATCTCCATTTTTTGAAATAACCATATCTTTAGCAGTGTTTAAATTATAAGCCCTAAAATAAGGGAATGTTTGACATAGAGAAGCCATTGCCAAAAGTCTGAAATGACTTGTTAAAATGATTGCCATCTCTGAAAAAAATTACAATAATACTATTTGAAAACTAAATACAAAAACAGCAGGGTGGAACTATGCAATTTTAATCTCAACTGACTGCACAGGTCAGAATAGAAACTATTCAAGTCAAACACTCCTGTGCTTTGAGATCTGTCCCTCAGGAAGAAATCATTCTTTGTAAGTAAGATCTGTGTACATCAGTGGCACCACATCTGGTGACTTTGCTCTGTACACCAGGAAGAAGGAAACAGCATTTTTACTCTCAGACAAATCTGTGTTTTAATTATGCTGGCAAATTGAAAGAATCCCTTGTCCACTCTAATTTCAATTGCAATGAATAGAACCCACTTGTCATGCTCTGGTGCATCCTCTCAACTTGAGCAACTGTTGGGTGGCTTGATGCTACCTACACTAAAACTGTTCCCTTGTATCATAAGCCTCACAAAGACTTTGCAAAATACTTTCTATACACTTGCAGTGAGCCCACAATAAGGTCTTCTTCACATTATAGAAAACTTTGATGTAAACATAAAGTAAAAACTCGATCTCAAAAAAATTCCAGTTTGTTTCTGAGCAGGAAGTTTCATGTGAAAGTTTGTATTTGCCAAATATTTGCAGATGGAGTGGCATGTGTCACTAAGGGAGAGGTCCTGTAGAGACAGAATATCTGTTTAATATCTTCAAAGGGTTAATGGGGTGAAAGCTGTTTATTCCTTCTGGCTCTAGGCTGTAAAGGGGAATGGGGCGAATACTAGCCAAAGAACTTTCCACGAACAACCTAAGATTAGCCATCAAAAACACAGTTATATTTGTTTTGTTGTGCTCATATTGAAAATTCTCTGGCTGAACTATGTAACCACACAGCTTTTTAAGAACTGCACTACTTGGCCAAATCTCAAAGATGAGCCCAGATGTGGTTTCAAAGAAGAATAACTGATTGATGGAATCATTTAAAGTAATGTCACATCAGATCCCTTAGGCTGGCAGAGGATGGGAACTTGTAGGTAGAGGTGAGTATGCCAGATGTTTTTCTTCAAAATACAGGAGAGGTAGAATCTAAGGTAGCAAGCAATCCATTGGAGAATGAAAACAAGGAAACTTACCTAATAACAGAAACTTAGAATGAAACTTCCCTTGTAACAGAACAATTGAGATGGCACAGCAACCTAACAAATTTAACACAGCAAAACTGTGTGGTACCATAATTTGAGGAATACACAAATATCTCTGGTAAGTTCTCATGTTCATCAGTGGGGAGGGAGAAAATCCATCACCTATCACCTCCTTTATATGATAATAGAAGATCAGTCTGACCCCTACTCTTGAGGCCGTGTGATCGCAATGGATTCATGTTTACTCTCTTCCGCAGCATACACTCTGCAGACAAAATTGGCAGCTGACACACTAATTATTATATGTCTCTGGCTATTCTGACTCAAGTCATGATCCTGAAGAAGTAAAGTCACGATCCTGAAGAACTAAAGTATGGGTCTTTTTGGTGTATTTTTTCCAGTTTAGGTTGCTAAATATAATGAGAGGGCTGTGTTGCATCACACAAGGACCAGTAGTTTTTTTTTTAATAAAGCTGAAGGTATGTGTTAGGTATCCAAGGATATACGGAAAAATGGAAAATAATCCAAAGCAGGATTATTCATACTCTCTTTAGGAGTCTCTAAAGTGAATAATGCTTGGAAGCATCCTCAGGATTTGTTTTGAGGGAATTCACTGCAGCTTTCTGAGGAAGTGAGGTGATAGTTAAGCATTGTGGATGACTAGGAGTCAAGTGCTTATACTTACTCCCTGGCTCCCTTCATGCTTATACTTACTCCCTGGCTCCCTTCCTAGTTTTGGAAGTGGGCTAGACATTCCCTGACATTTGTAAGACCCTGAAATACATTATTTAGTTTCCATATAATGATTAATTTTGGCTTCTTGAAAAATGCATTAAGATAAATATATATTTATGGCATCAGGAAAGGAAAAAAAAGTCTTGAAAACAGAAAAAGAAGTACAACAGAAAAACAGTCTGGAAAGAAGATATAATCAAATAAAATGCAATAGAAAAGCAAAAAAAAATTGGAAACGGAGTGACTACAACCAATGGAAAAACTGGGTTTTTTTTCATTATCCATAGAACTTCACTCATTTATTCTCCTGCATTTTCCATCTTTTTTTTTTTTTTGACATTTTCTTCTGATTCTGGGATTTAATTATAGTTAATTTAGGCAAGTTTTTGTCTTTTTCACTGCACTTCATGTCATCCCGTGCCATTTGATTGTTTTTCGTATTGTGAAGATTTTTTTTTTTAATTAGACACATCACTTCATCCATAGCCTCTCCTGTATTTCATTTGGGTTTCTTTCCTGGTTTTGAAGTTTCAGTAAAGTAAATTTTGGCAAGTTTTGGTCCTTTTACCTGTACCTCATTTGATGCCAATTTGTTTGCTTGTAGACACTTCATTTCAAAGTTTTCTTCTTTTATAAAATGGAATTTTATTTGATTTGAAAAGGAAATGAAATCTTGAAATTGGAGGACAGAGTTGAACAAACACTCCAGAAAGTCAATATAGACAACCAAAAATTAAAATAATAAAAACAGATCATTTAAAATGGAGCTACTACAACCAAATATACTGAGATGAAATGAGGTGCAGTGTAAGGGACCAGATCTAGCCAAAATTATTCCCATTGAAATCCCCAAAATCTGTGAGGAAAGAAAAACAACAGGACAAGAGAAAAACAGAAGAAATAAATTTTAAAACCCAGAAGCAATACCTGATACAAAGTGAAAAATTGGCAGAAGAGGTATGACTGATGCTGAAGAAGGCTTCAAGCATCAGCACTTTGTTGTTGTCTAAAAATCTCTCTCACCTTTTCCCTGTACCCTCTCATGGGCAGCTACACACAGCTCTGGTTCTTTCTCTCCATCTTCTCTCTTCCTTTTGCAGTTCCATCTCACTGCATCCTGGCCCTAGCACAGCCACCTAACTCCATCCATCTCTTGCTCAATGTCTTACCCTTTCCATCCCTCACACAACCTCCTATCCCTTTCCTCTCGCAACACAGCCAGCAGACTCCAGCTAACTGCTCTACCAGCTAACTCACCCTTTTTATCACACCCATAGCTGGGAGGGCAAGGCTGTTCCCACTCTTAGGTAATTGACACAGCTGCAATATATTGGCAGCAAGATTGTCCTCCTACAAAAGTAAGAAAAGCAAATGGGAAGACATGTAGTTCAAGAATATATACTGAAGCTTTCCCAATTGATCCTCATTGAAATCACAAGGTTTCGTTCCCTTTCCTGAAAGGAAGATTTTCTTTTCAGAAAATTGGAAATTCAGTGACTACAACCAAATGCACTGAGATTTAATGAAGTTCCGTGAAAAAGACCAAAACTTGCCAAACTTACTCCCATTGAAATCCCTAAAATCTGGGAAGAAAGGGAAACAAAGAGAAACCCTTTCAGGGAAAAAAATGAAATCTGGAGATCTCAATGAGGATTAATTTAGCAAGCTTTGGTCAATACCTGTGTACTTCATGGGATTGCATACCATTTGATTTTATTCCTTTCAGTAAGGTTTGTGTTGTTTTTTGGGTTTTTTTTTCATTAGCCATGGCATTTCATTCATTTCTTCTCCTGTCTTTTCTGTCTTCTTTTTTATATTTCCCCTGATTTGGGGATTTCAGTAAGGTTAATTTAAGCAAGTTTTGGTCTTTTACACTGCACTTCATGGCATCCCATGCTTTTTGATTGTTTTCCCTTCAGTGAAGTTTTGGGTTTGTTTTTTTTGTTTGTTTTTTTTTTTTTTTTAATTTATGCATGTCATTTCATCCATAGCCTCTCTTGTATTTTGTTTGTGTTTCTTCCCTGCTTCTGGGATTTCAGTACAGTTAATTTTGGCAAGTTTTGTTTCTTTTCACTGTAGCTCATTTCATGTCAATCCATTTGCTTGTAGTCACCCCATTTCCAAATTTTCTTATTTTTTTAAATTGTATTTTATTTGATCATATCTCCTTTCCAGAGTGCTTGTAACGCTTCCTCTTCTGTTTTCAAGATTTCATTTTTCTTTCCTGAAAGGGGGCATCTGCCAACCCAGAGTCACTTTTTCTTAGACTTTTCAGCTTTGGACTGGGGTAAAAGGACTCCAGTTTTTTGATGTGTCCCATCCTTCACCTGCTATGGATAAGAGAAACCTCATTATTACAACCTTATGATTTTCATTCCCTTTGCAATCACTTTGCTTGCTGTTCTCTGACCCTTATTCCACTCTGCCCAAACTTCTACCCTTCATTTTTGTAAACACAAGGGAGGGATACTTGAGGAGGGAAGAGGAACAGAAGAATTTAGTTACTCGTTTTAAAAATAGCTTGAATATCTACCAAAGCTACCAGAATGTAAGCTGTAACTTATGCTAGCGAGTGTTTGAAAACAATGTATCTCATCTGTGCACAGATTGCATCAAATTTTTTCTAGATAATATGCAGATGCTGAATAAATAAGTTTGATTGAAGGTCATAATTCTGAAGGGATTGGATTTCGTCAATTTTAATAGGTTCCATAAATAAAACTTCACTAAGAACATATCATCTAGAAGCAATGATTTTAACTTTAATTTTCATTCTCTTTAAAACGGAAAAAACCCTCAATATTCACAATGTAGAGGAAGGAAGGAGAATAAAATTTTCTTCAGTAAACTTCTTCAGCTGAATGAATCATTTGTTTTAATTATAAATTTGTTTATTCTGATAGGGAACAGTGATATTTTCTTTTTTTATCTTTTTTTCTTGGTGAATTCTTTAATTAATTACTTGAAGTAAGTAACATTTTTGTCTTAATTCAGCATACAATTATTAAGATATTTTTCAAAATTTTGCCTTAACTTCACAAAATATTTAATCTATCTGCATTACACAGGCTCAAAATTTCCCAGAGCGTTTGTGGGATGTGTGATTTTTGCTCTCTTATCATGTGAAAAAGTTAAACCTTTCCCTAAAAATTTTCTTAAGCTCCTTCATAATTTCATGCATTTCTTGGACTTTTCTTACTTCTCTTTTACTCTGTTTCCTATAATATAACACAGTACTAAAACATATGCCTTAAAAAGATGGGAAGGCTAGAAAAAAAAATTATATTTTTATTTCAAAGATTGTTCTGGGAAGGTGTACTGGAAAATACAGTGGAGTCCTAGGCAAGAAAGCACATGACATTCCTATCTATTTTGATCCACAAATTAAACTGTGTCTCTTAATACAATTCTATGGTTTTCTACAGAAACCTTAAAAAATGTGCATTTAGAGCAGCTTTAGAGGTAAGGATATCATAAATCATGCCAGTTCCTGTTTGTCTATGTCTGTACTGTGTTGTGACCAGCCCACAACTTTTCTAAAGACAAATAGCCAAGATCTGATGAGAACTAAATTACTTTGTGAAAACTAACCTTTTTTTTTTTTCCTGAGCATTTTTGTCAGTGTCTGCAAACAAATACTTAGTATGTAAGCAGGAGACTGAAATTCACATTTTACTAGCAATCTTTTGCCAAGTGAAACTGGCCTGTGTGATCAGAAAAAACATAATTTAAGACAAAAGATAATAAGAGAAAAGATTCAGGACATCATAGTTACAAAAACTACAGTTTCCTAACTCTGTTGTGCAAGCCTCACACACTAGCTACTCACACCCTTCAGCATAACAGGGAACTGCTATCTGCATAATGACTGGGTAACAATGTTAAATATCTGCCTGCCTACCCTAGGTAAAAACGCATTTTTATAAGCAAGTGTACACAGAAGGGTGAAGACAGATTCAAACTTTTCGGATTTCTCTAAGCTAACTAGAACTATGACAGCCCTGTTTCAGGAAACTCCCTTCATTTTTAAACACTCTGCTCAAGGAAACACTCCATCTTAGCAGAACCTGTTACATTCAGCACAGCTCCATCTCAGCTCTTTCATACAGGACTGGCCTAGTTCACACACCTATTTTACTGCATTTTCCAATTCTTTGGAGGTGGTGAGGATTTTCCATTCATGACTGTGAAAAAAAAAAAAAAAGCGCATCATTTTTCTCTTTTTATATTTCGAGCCATATTGCATATGCAGGTTTGATTCCAAACCAGAGGCTGACAGGATTTGAACATGTCTGTGAACTGGCATTACCTTGCACATAATGAATAGATACCTCTGTTTACCTTATTAATATAAAAAGTGGTCCATTTCAACAAGCATGCCACCACTTGCTGCTTAATCAAACATGCAGTTGCAAGTTCATCTGAAATAAAGCAATCTCTGTTGATGAGAGCACCCTCCCATGAATTTTATTTGTCTGCATCTTAAAGAAAAGATGGTGACTTGAGCAACACAGAATATGTATTTAGGAAAATAAATGAGCTATACCCTTACATACAATTTTTTCTTTTGAAGAAAGAAGAAGAGAAAAGAATAAAGTTAAGCATCAGATTAATAAAACCAATATGAAATTAAATGCCAGCCCAAAATGATAAATTAAAAATATTTCCTTCACATATTCATATATCTTAGTGGGTTTCCTTTCAAAATTAAAGTCCAAATCAAAAACTACTAAAACAGAGAAGAAAAATTAATACCTTGCAAACAGTAAAAATATGATCTGACATATCATCTCAGAAGGAAACAATAACTATATATCCATGTGATAGGAGTAATATCCTTATATTTATGAACTGAGAAAAATGATTGAAAACAATGTCTTACCATGTTTTCTTTAGGCAACCGTCATCTTGCATAAAAGTAGTTTAATTTGTGACAACAGCAATACAGGCTACATTTTTTATTTATTTGGAAAAAAAAAATCTACAGAACAAAGCACAGCTATGATTTGCTGCTTACCTGTTCTTAATTATAATACCAAGCTCCATAATAAGTCACACGGAAAGAGAATTAATACACTAAGGAAAATTTTAGCAGTCCCTGCTTCTTTCCCAAATTTATGCTGTGGAATGGTGAGAGGATTACAGAATAGTTATGGTTTTCTTGGACCTCTGGAAATTGCATAGTTCAACTTCCCTGCTCAAGAAGGATCATCTTGAACAGTTTCTCAAAGATTTGTCCAGTCAGGTTTTCAACATCTCCAAGGATGAACATTCAAATAAGATGTCAGGGCAACCTGTCCCAGAGTTTAATCACCTGCACCCAACACAATTTTCAGTATGTCCTAATCCACAGCATGTAAATTTGAGTAATCTAACTCAAAGGCACTGAAGGTCACTTACGCTAGTTCTAGTTCTTGGGTGATACTTATCCCTTTGAAACACAAGTGATGTGAATTTATAATCACATAAACTTCTAAGTGAGATAAAGAATAAACTGTAAAGTGTAAAGATCATTCTAATAATTACATTCCTGTTTTCTTAAAGCTGTAATAAATGCCTGTCCCTTTAGTTCCCTACTTTCTTTACTTCCCTACTTTTCTTTCCTTCCCAAAGCTTTCTTTTTTCTCTGTGTCCTCTTCTGTCCTCATTCTTCATTGTACTTTATCACTCTCCCTCTTTGTTGAACAGCTCTCTGTCTTTCAATTGTCATTGTCATGATGGGCATTTTGAAAGCTTTTTACAGAAAGGATTTGCTTTACAATATTTTCTAAGCTGTGTGGATATGTACATGTCAGAATGATGTCTCTTGCTGTCATTCCTCTGCCACTGCTGTGTCCTATACCTTAAGATTTAATTCCTTCAAACTGAGTTATCCTATTTATTCCATTCTCGGTCTATTATCACGTCTCCTTGATATTTTTTCCTAGCTTTTTTGTCTGCTTTGTGCATATTTGAATGAAAAATTAATGTAAAATTTCCTTGCTCATATCACTGTTCTTCAATTGATTGTATTCTCTCCTCACCACTTTCATTACACATCAAACGTAAAAGCACAGCAAGGAAATCTATTTCTTACAGATACATCAAATGCTTCAAACTAACTCCTCCATTTAATATACAGTGCAGAGGGTTTGAACTCTTCAGCTCCCCCAGGAGAACTATGAAGAAACTCTGCATACTACTTCGCAAGTGTGGTAGTACAAGTAATGTAGCACTTCTCTGCTCCTCAAAGTTTCTAAATATTCTGTTTCTCTCCCAAGTCTTATTCAAGAAAAAAAATTGTGGTTTGGCTGATAGTGTCTTTCACAGTTGCAGGGGGATATGGGAGCAGGGGGGTGTGTGGAGAAGGAGAAAAATAGCTTTTTGGGTTTTGTGTATGCACCAATGTACTTTGGCCATATTTTTTTGACCTTAGTGAGATTTTCCGCCTTTGCTTTTTCTTCCACAATGACCTTTCTTCTATCTACGCTATTCCCCTTCAGTCTTTCCTTTCTTTCCTCGTAGAAGAAATTTAGATTGTGTGGGATAAAATTCAGCTGATTCCAATTAGTACTTTGAACTTAAGGTACTAATTAAATTAAATTGTTGAAATGGGCTCCTTCCCAGTTGTCTGTAGACCACAAGGGCAGATCCACATGCGGAAATTATCAAGTTTACAAAGCAAATAACAGTTTTTCTGTACTTTCTTACAAAATATTGGTTTATCTCTCACACAAAATATTATTAGCTACCTCAAAGCATTGCATTTAACTTTATTTCCCAAAAGCTGTGCACTGAATCTGAGCAAACTATCCTGTACCCCTCTATAATTGATGAAAAAAATCCATACATCCTGAGGACAATTGAGATGAGATGACAACCCCTGTAACAGTTTCCCTGCTCTTCATTAAATACCTGGGCTGTCTTGATTGTGACGTTGAACTACTACAAGGCTAAAGCTAAATGAGATAAATTTTATGTTTGCTATCTCCAGACACAATATTGCCGTTCATCACCTCCTGTGTTTTACACTGTGAGTCTAGGTCATTTCTGAGCAAATTTCAGTGCATACTACCTATTGAGAGAAAAAAAAAAAAAAAAAAAAAAAAAGAGGAGATAGATGGACAGATAGATAGATATAAAATATACGTGTGTAAAAGCACAAGACAAATGTAATGCATTTTTCATTCCACCTGTTTCTTGCAAAATTTGGCTTAATACTTGTTTAAATCCTACAAAACAAATTTAGCAATCTCCTCATTGTAGTCCTAATCCTACAATCCTTACAGACTGCAAACTACTGTTAGTTTCAATCAGTTAAGGTATTGCAAATAAGAAGATGAAGGGCATCCTATCCTTTTCAGTCTACTGACTGTCTCACATGAGCAGTAGGTCCAGTTTCTTGCACGTTATTTTTTGTTCTGTATTGTAGTTCAATCAATTTGGCATAAGGTCATGGACTGAAATGCAAAATTCTAGCTTAAGTGGACACAAATCTGAGACAATCTCCTATAAACAGCATTTCATTCCCTGGAGAACTTTGTTCCATGGGTTTTTTGTTTCCTCCATAAACAGACTTTTTTTGGGATTAAGTGTTGTTAGCCAAGCATATTAACTCCAACAGATAATCTGCGATGCTCATCTGATCTATAAAAAATAACCACCTGTATGGGACCTTAGTAATAGCTGTCATCCAAAAATCTCCCCACAAAAAAAAATACTGTTTTAGTGAGACATGTAGAAGTGGACAAAAAGGGGAAGAAGCAGCTTCTCATGCATGAAATTAAATTCTTCTGCAAGAAATAAATAATATGTCCTGTGTCAAATATTTCAATTTAATTATCTAGTCATAATCAAACCAAACAGGGTAAAATGCTGTAGCTTTATATTCTTCACAGAGAATTCAGCTTTATATAGATATTTTACTTACACTGGGTTAGCTCTTAGCAGTGAAATACTGGGGAGTTTACAATTAATAAAAAGAAAAAATCTTGAAAGGAAGTGGGAAATCTACAATACCTTGCAAAGCAGACAATGGTTTCTAAAGTATTTATGACACTTTGCAATGCCTTAGCAGTGCCCTATCGGTCATGTTCCCTTTATACAATTCTTAAAAGGAAAGTATTGGGTTTTTAGTGAGAATAATACATTTTGCTTCTGTGGCATCTTCTTCTAACATAACACATTTTACTCCAGATGCATACAAAAGACCATCCCTAAGGTGTAAATCCTATTTTGTAAGGAAGTGGCACTTGAGAGGATGTGGTGGGGTTTTTTTAATTTTTCTGAGACACCCATGAATTCTGAAATTTATGTAGTTTGAGATACCAGATTCTGAGGATTGTGCATTGAACATTTATTAAAACATTAAAGGCAGTGGAAATATTTCATTTACTACAGTGATGTATTTACTTTGAAACATTTTGGATGTCATCTAGTCTTTCCATATTTGCCCTATGCATAAATTTTGAAGGTTGACATAAAAATACTGGGAGCTTTAGATTATAGACACTGAAAGAGTCCATGTTCTTTATTTTATAATGCAGTTCTGGAAAGATGAAAACTTAAATATAATTATAAATGTAATGCTTTTAAAAGAACTGAATTTTTTTCTATATAGCCAGGAAAAATTCTGCCAAATCCATACAATTACTCAACTGAAAGAGACCTTGCAGATTTTAAAAAAAGACCCTTTCACTTTTGAAAGCCAGCATGGCTCACAAAGCCCTGAGTAGATTTATTTCTGTATTGAGCACAACTTTTTTTGTTTGAATCCTCCCATTGAGTACCTATACATTTTACTATCACACTTGTTACTTCATATGAAATTAAAATTACAGGGTATTCATTGTTGTGCATTCACAAAATAGAGTTCAATTAAAAAAATTCAACATCTCATCACTTGTGGAGTTAGTTACCTTATAAATTTTGTAGCAGAAATTCTCCAAGACAACTACATTAAAGCTGGAAAAGAAGAATACATATAGGAAAGAAAAGAAAGACCCACCAGAAAAAGTCAGATAAGAAGAGTAGGTATTTCAGGAGTAAGGAAGACCCACAACATGCCACATGAAGAGATGGTTCCTTTGTGACATATAAAGTATACTAAATAATGATCTCTAGGAATGACTGCAAACTTGATAGTCTTATGTATTACAGGACCAGGAGAGCTGTAGTAACCTCGAAGCCTCCTTGAGAATATTATATAGGATAAGAATTAGAAAGTTTATTCGTTCTGGGAGCACACTCTGGAAAATATACAGGGGAATCTGATCTCAACAAAACTCTGTGATGAACTATAATATTCTCAATATTGAGGAGATGTGAGAATTTTAATAAGGACAGTATTCAGTGGGGTGAGACTGATATAGACAGAATATAAGAAGATGTGAAGACGTATAGAATGTAATATGTGGCAGATATTTCAGTATCTCACACTGCAAAATGCAAATCTCTTTAAAGGACTGTAGGAACAGAATGAATGCTGGTATTTATCTAAATTCTCTTACTCTGAGAGTGTCTATGTTTCCATTGCCTAGGATAAAAATATCTAGGGGATATTAAATTTGGTTCTGATATATAAGACAGCTGATAATGGACTAGGATTATAAAGATTTTTTACCATGGGTATTTTATTGCCTAATTATTACCTTAGACATTTCCTAACCCACAGTGCAGTATTTGGTTCTCACCACAATCAGAAATACATTTGATTCTGTTTTATTCCCTGTGCTGTGTTCCTATATTCTCATATAGATTTATTTTTCCACAGGATGATACTAGGTGATAGTTACTGCACAGTCACATCCTATCCCCACTAAATTTTTATTGCTCTTTATGCTTGTCTTCTGCCGACAAATGATACTCAAAGGTCTGACAATAGTAACCATCATCTTCTTATTTCTAAAACAATGATGACTCCCCCATGGTTAAATGAGAAATGCAGTTTCTACCTGCTTCCAGTATGTTAATATCTTTCACTGCTATCATGTTAACTTTGTCATTTGTTTATGGCTTTATAAAGAATCATTCCATTAAGGCAGGGACTTCTGCATGAAGGCAGTTTGACTGTGAAGTTGTGGGTTCTAAAAGAATAAGTCACAATTAATTTTAATTTCTTTACAGTAAGCAATAAACTATCAGATGTTAAACAGATATAAGAAACTCATCCATTGAGGAGATGATAACAGCAAAGCCTTCCTTGCAATAATTCTACTTTGAGGATGTTATTTTATTTCTGTGTTTTAGCTTAATGATTGCTTAATATAAAGTACTTGAACACCAATCCTGAAGAATACCAGCAAGCAGTGGTGTATGGATCCTTTTCATTTATTTGCAAGAATCCCACGCTTTTGGTTTCTCTTGATAGAAATAAATATCTAGTACCAAATGGTACTAGAAACCATACCTATTTTTCAAAAAATGCCATTGCGAAAAAGAAACTCAAAGCCATTATAGAGAAAACACTTTTTTGGCTTTCACCATAAAAAGTCTTATGGTTGGTCAGAGCCTGAAAGTAGGTCTGCCTACAGTTTCTACTTATAAGATTCCCAGAGGGGAGAAAAAAATAAATTAAAATAAATAAATAAATAAATAAAGCTTTCAAGGTCCAGAAAGCAGAAAGTGAAGTCTCACTAGACAAAAAAGTAAGACCACTAACTTTTTTAAACAGAGAAATCTCCAGGTCTTGTTTCAATTGCCTAAAGGGTTTCTTGACTACTTTC
Organism: Chamaea fasciata; assembly: GCF_029207755.1. Taxonomy (NCBI): domain Eukaryota; kingdom Metazoa; phylum Chordata; class Aves; order Passeriformes; family Sylviidae; genus Chamaea; species Chamaea fasciata. The sequence goes on along the minus strand of NW_027094087.1, from coordinate 57,588,084 downwards.
AGATGTTCTGGGGCATTCTACCTCGGCAACCACCTGTAGTTCTAGGAGGCTGGGTATCCTGGAGTTCTTGTGAATTCTTAAATATGGAATCTCAAAAAGAGCTAAACACTGATGCCAGCTGAATTATGCCTCAACTGAATAAAAAATGAAGTAACATTTTCTCCCCACAGACACATTCTTTTCAAACAAGTCTTTGTTTCAGTACAAGTGTCTGCCATCTCAGTGATCTTCCTAGGCACGATAAATTCTTCAGTGTCCTGACAAGCCCATAGGAAGGCTCTTTGCAACAGCTTGAGTCCTGTATGCCCTACCTCTGCTAGGGCTGCCCAAGGCCATGGCTCATCTCAACAGTTTCTCAACCTCTGCATGAGCTCTAAATTCATAGATCTTCCTGGAATAAGCCCACATGTTCTTTAGCTGTACTTCTGCAGGCATCTTTGACTGAAGAAGATGAGTTGAATGGGAAGAAACAACCCTCCATTCATTTCACCTGATCTGTTCTTCTTCAATTAATATAATATTCAAATTTCAAGGGAGCCTATAATATATGCTTCCTCTCACTTTTTCCTTTTTCTACTTTGTAGAACACACAGCTTCCAGAAAAACCACATTATAGATTAAGAGCTACTGAGATGCTGCAGTGGTGAAGTGAAAACCTAGGAAAGCTGAAGTTGGATTGCAATATTGTTGAGATATTAGTAAGACAATGGTGTCTGTATCCAGCAACAGAGAAGGAGGTGTCCGTACTGATCAATATCAGACAGCTTTAGAAAAAGAGATTATGAAACTGGAAGTGATGTAATTCCTGAACTAAGAGCAAGGACTTGCATTTGAGTAATTCATTTTGAAAGGAAGATTTTGCCTGACAAAGCAGTCCCAATTATTTTATGTGATACAAAGTGAGAGCTAATTAGATGCCCAAATTATTTATACAAATTAAGCAAAAGCCAAAACTCTAAAAGGGATAATTAAATTTATTTGAAATTAGTATTTCATTGAAGAAGCCTGGAGAGTTGCCAGCGGCAGGATGCCTCCCTTGGAAAGCCTGTTCTGCACTATTCTGTGAATCTGATGGATGCTGAAATAGTTCAGAAGGTACAAGTTTCCTAGAGCAAAAAATATGAAAACACTAAGGACTTACTGTTTGAAATGTATTTTCTCTATTTGTTCAACTAGCAACAAATGCTATTAAGGGATTATGGAGAGAAAAAAAAAGTAACTGAAGAAACAAGATTAAAAAATTCACCTCTTCACAGAGGTTTAATTTTAATGTTGAAAACACCATCTTAATGCTACAGCTATATTGAGGCCTAGACAGATTGGATTAAAAGATGTGCCTATCCCGCTTCTCTTCAGGGACGTATCTAATAGCCACTATGGCTCAAGATGGAGCTACTTATCCTTTTTTCTAGCTGATGCAAACAACTTAACTTGTGCTAACTTGTTTCTAGTAAACTATAGCAATTTTTTACCTTTAGTCCATCAAAAGTCAAGCCAAAACATTATTTATGATTTTTTTCCCTCTCAAAGATCATCCTTCTTTTATCTACCTCACAGCAAAATGTTTGCAGTGACAATTTTGATCATCTCTCATGTTTGTGCAGAAGCATCCAGTGCGGGTAATGTACACATTCACACCAAGGCATACACCAGCCAGCTTTGTGACTCTCAAGAATTGTCACTGCAGTAATGTGAAGTACTACTGTAATTTTCTAGAGAAATGAGCACTTAACTGTTTCATGAATTCATAAAATGCTACCTTGTTAAATCAGAAAGTAATCTGTGCATTTTGAATTGAAAAATTTGGGGAGTCAGGATAACATTCAAAATTTTTAAATTGTCTCAATAGTAAATTTGTAAGGAGAATACATTTATTACTGTCATGAGAAAATACGAAAACTGCTTTTCACCATTTTATGTGGAAAGAATAAGGCAAGGGAACCTTTTCATTCAGACTTGGGATTCCATAAGAGAAAAAGCAGTACTTTTGAAAAATGAGAAACTATTTTTTGCATATTAAACCCCAACAGAAGCTACAGTATCTTCATCTTTTGGATAAAATAGAAGCACAATTGCCCCCAAGTATTGGGGTTTACCCAAAGCAGTGCTTAAATGTTGAGACATATTCAAAATCAGAAATTAGTATACTGAATTTACCTAGGGTACATATTGTGATTAAGGAATGGTATCAATATTTTAAACTTCCTACTGACACTCTCCAAACCACATTGTCACTTGCTCACTCCTCTTCCTCTCCCCCTTCCTCCTGCAGTGGGATGGAGAGGAGAATCGAAGGCACAAAAAGTAAAGATCATGGGTTAAGATAAGAAAAATTTGCTGGAAATTACAGTGAGATAAGAAAATAAATAGTAGCAATAAGTAATACTAAGGACTCAGGGTGCAAGAAGCACCACAGAAATCCCCAGCAATAGACATTACCCAATAGACATTACCTCTGCCACACTATGCCCAGCACTCCCTGCAGCACGAAATCAGCATTACCCAACCACCCCCTGTGGTTCCCAGTGCCACTCAAGCTCTCCCTCCAGCTAGGAATCAGCTCCATGATCGGAGCTACTTGATTAGAAGGAAACCCTTTTCCTCAAAGAGATTTCCTTCCCCAAATGCGAGCAGTGACGTAACATATACTATTTCCCCAATTTGTATCATGGTTAAGTTCTAGAAATCCCACTGCATGACTTCCTCAAATCTTTTGCTCAAACTCAGAGCAAAACAAAAGTCAGTTCCTGTTCCAGTGTATCTATTCTTCACTATTTCCTTTTTATTTCATTATTAACTATAGTACATCGATGATTTGGATCTCTTGTAAATCTGTACAACCTTTCACGGAATCTTGGACTATATAATCCAAAGCCATTATTTTAGGATTATTTTTGATGAAAAGTAAAATTTACCTAAATTCTGGATATCAACCCAAATCTCCTGAAAATTATTCCATATTTATTTAATGATGCTTTTTCTCTCCCCCTGCAAAGTCAAAAGAAATAACCATGAACAGGATAAGAATATTTTTGTAAATAGCTACCTTTTACATTTTTAAGCATTTCAATCAACATTGAAAATGTGTATAAGAATATGTACATGCATATCTCTGTATATGTGAGAAATATTTTTAGGCCACGAGTTTTTTCTTTTTGTACATTTTATTATGCTGCTCTTTGAAGCAGGAAAATTAGTTATGGTGCTTTTATTGATGTTGATTACAGGGATGTCTGATTTCATTTAGCATTCATATTGCACAGTAAGTGTCTTTTATAACCACCTTACTTTCACAGATGATTTGTCCCATTGTAAAATCATTAAGGACATTCATTAGAATTTGTCACTCTGTTCCAGCAAACGAATACTTTTCAAAATAAAGGTTCAATTGTTTGCATTTCATTTCAGTCATGTTTTCTTTTGGGCTTTAAGCCATTTTGTATTTAACATACTCCTAAGTGACTCTGGTATTGCTTAGCATTGTAAGAAGTCTTTCATTACTATTCCTGGTGGCTGATCAGAAAATTATTTAGAACTATCTCGTTCTCAGTATCTTCAATGCCACAACCTCTTCTTCTTAGTTTGTCAATAATTCACTGGAGTTTGTTTTCTAGGTGTAGGAGAACCCTTAGGCAAGCCTATTCTTTCTTTATGGAGAGGGTGCATTAGACTACTCAGGTCCTTCAGATGTCATTGACCTTGTTTTGGACCTAATGGGATATGGTGGCTGAAAAACTGTATAAAATTGAAAACTCAGAGGATAATGGTCAATGGATTGATCTGGCAATCATCTAAAAATATTTTTTTCTTGGGAGTTGATGCAAGGCCTCATCAATGCTCTTGATGATGGGACATAATGGAACCTCAAATATCTCACAGATGACATCAAACCAGGGAAGGAGGTAATATGACAGAAAGATGGATGCCACTCACTGTGACGTCAACAAGCTGGAGGAATGGACTGAAAACATTTCTGAAGGTCAAGCAAGACAAACGCAAATCCCATAGCTGAACTGAAATTACTCCATTGTACTGCAAAGTTAGGAACTGACTGGATAGAAAGCAGGTCTTCAGAAGGGTACTGGAGAATTCCAGAGGACAGTATATTAAACACAAGTTAGCAGTGCATCTCTGCAGGATTCTGTGGTATTATTGATTATATTTCTACTAAATCTTATGAGACACCAGCCACACTTGTTAGATTGGGCACTTAATGTTAGATGCCTACAGATTAGAGCATCTACCTTTGAGCAGATCACTTGGTGTCCCCCACCTTTCTTATAGGCCTTGAAGGGAGCCCTCCTGGGGAGCAATTCATCTCACCTAAACTAGATTTTAAAAATCTAGATCTCAACTCTACCTGTTTCATCTACTGCTTCAAAATACATCTCAGAACTGCTCATTTATATCTATTCATTAATGAAAGAGCTAATAGGATTAAATAATGTAGACATTAACAATAAAGTAAGATGAAACATGCCTAGGTTTTTTATTAAGTTGCAAGCCATGGAAGTAGCACTCACTGTAAGTATTAAGTTAAAGAAAACCTCTCTTCTCCACACACTGCATCAGACACATGCTCCTTTCCAAAGGATGTTTCTGCTGTGAGGAATAACCTGAAGCAATTATACAAATTTTACTTTGCTGGCAGCCAGAATTAAAATGTGAGTCTTCCTGGAAGCGGCTGAAGGGCACAGCTACAAGCCAACAGATGGGAATTTCAATTCCTCTCCCATTCCCTCACCAGAGTACAATGGTAGCTGTACTGTGTACTACTGTAGCAGGGTACAGGAACCAGCTGTATTTACTATGTAAAAAGAACAAGAAAATGTCAGTGAACAAAGCAGCTTTAGAAACCCTAGAGATGATAAATGTAAAAAATGGAAGAGGGGAGATCAAAAGGCACATATGTCAGGCAAAAAAACTTTAGTTATTTAAGGGAAAAAATCCTGGTTCAGAAAACTCTGCATTCAAAGCAATCTATAGGCTTGAGAAGAGTTTACATAGGAGACAAAACAAGCAGCGTTTCTAGTAAAAGCATCTCACATAAGTCACTTAAAGCAACAATGAGGACATGTTGTGTTTACTCTCCAGCAGACAATTGCACAATATCTTTCTCTTAAAAAAAGTGTAAAAACTAATGTCAGAACACACAGAGGAGGTGGCTTTTGAGAAAAATATATTCTGAGAAGGGAAACTCAAGAGGAAGAGTATTTTTAAGCACATAACATATCTTTTTATCCTCGTACCAACACACTAAAGTACCTTCAGGCCCTAGAAACCTGTTTCTGCTAGTACACAACAGGAGTTTGCCTGGCTTACATTGACTCACTGTACTGCTGACAAAACATCCATATGCTTGTTTGTACACAGAATGCTGTGTTAGATTTGGCAGGGAAGTTGTTGCTGGTTGTCACTGCAGTGGTGAGTTCTGCCCTGACAGTGTTTCTCAATGTTTATGCCACCCTATTGTGTCTTAAATGTGAAATGTTATTCTTTTCTTCCTCCTTTTCTAGTCCACTAGTAGTGGAGGCAGCCTCTGATATTTTTGTCAGATATTACTTTTCATCAGCATTTGCATTAGATCAAAGAAACATTAATATAGTAATCCACAGTATGCTGGAAGGCTAAAGCGCTAATTAATCATAGGGCAAGTGTAGCTGGATCTATCAATAGCTGACTGGAATGTTCAGCTAACTAGGGTGCCCAGACTGAATAGTTAAAGCCACCCAGCTGCTGGATACACACAAGTCCACAAGGACTGCAGTACAGCTTTTGTTTCTTCTTAGCATGTACGTTCATATAACATCTGAAAACTGACTGAATGCTCTCAGGGCATAAAGTGGACATATATTAGTACTTTTAGGACATAAGTATTTTAGGGTCATTACCTTTGAGCATTACATATGTATGTTTTTCTTACTCACCATGCCGGTCCACCACTACTGTCATCATTTCTTTTGCCTAAATTATACTGACTCCACTCCATCCAAAGCTTCACTTTCAAAATATGTCTAACAAACTTCATTTATTTTCTGTTCATTTTCATCGGAGTTGCTGCAAACTATTTTTGCCCTTAAAATTTGAATGAAAGTAAGACCTTCCTTCATTGATGATTCATGAAAACTTTCAGCAGGGATGAGATTGTTTTAGTCAATTGAGTCCTGATAAAATGAGGACTTCAATTTTTCATTATTCACACATTCATCCAGAAAATCTTTTGTACCCCACCTTTTCACAACTATTTTACAATAACAGTGAAGTGAGTGAGTTCAGAAAAGTTCCCTTAACTAAACTAGTTTGTAATAATTAATAGGATAAAACAAATGGAATCAGGATATTTATGCAAGAATTGCTGAAGCTTATCAATTGACCAAACGTATAAATTCCTTAATTTTTAGTACATACAATATAATGGGACATGTAGTCCTGCATAGGAATTCTACACATTGACTTTTTATAGGTTTGTAATTTTCAGTGTAAGTCTATAAGGCTATTTTGTCTGTAGGAGAAAAAAAAATCCGACACTATCAAAGCCTCCCACATTCTATTTTTACTTAGGGTTTTATTTTGTTTTGTTTTGTTTTGGGGGGGGTTGTTTGTTTGTTTGTTTGTTTTGTTTGTTTTGGGTTTTTTGGGTTTTTTTAAACTTTGGACACTCTCCATATGAGCGAATTATATATACATTTAGAGTGGCAATGTCAACTGTTATTAGGAGCAGCCACTTCCTCAAGTCCCAGAGTCTCTGGCTGATGGATGTGGCTGCCACTTTCCCCTTTCTCCTTTGTGATTTCCACAACCAGCAGCAATGCTGAGCACATACCCCAGAGACACAGTCACAGACACCTGTGCACAGTCAAGGGCACATCTGCACAAAGACTCATAGGACACAGACAAGTCTGGTCACACAGAGGGCCACAGATAAAGTGTGGCCACAGATAAAGTGTTGCCCCAGCTGGCCCCGCATTCAAGACTCATAACACACAGGCACAGGCAGACGCATCTCCTACTCCTTTTTGGCTGGGAGAGGCAGAAAGTCACTAGTGCGGCACACATGCCACACTGCCTAGGTTCAAAGTACACACACATTCATGAGTTGTCCCAGCCCTGGCATGCTCCCTGTGCCAGCTCAGCACTGCTATGAGGATTCTAGAACCCCTTACTTGCCTTGTGGGTCCCTGACTCCCTGCTGGGTACTCAATGCACACACGTTCTTCTTACAGGCTCCCTATGCTCACAGGTTCTTCTGAATACCAGCATAGACCCTCCTCCCTGACACCTCTGCCTAAACAAGGGGCATCTTACTCACTTGGCTGGTCAAACTGGGGTGACCCTTTTACATGTGACTGCCCCCTTTTAACCCTTTTCTGTTTACCTATTCTTTGTTTCTTCCTCATCTGCTTCCCCTGCACAGCTCCCGACGACCTGGTATAGTCACAATGACCCCCTCCAATACCCAGGACCCTCAGGTTTTCATTGTTGCCAATTGCAAAACCCCAGTTTGCCTGCAGCTTCTCAATAGCCTGTCCGTTACCGTAGCTGACCAAGACTGGTTTTTATCTTTGTCTGCATTATGCTCACCTGTCAGGTTTGGTTATTTTGTTTCTGCTTTCCCCTTTTCCTTATTTTCCCATTTGACAAGATCTCTGACCAGATAACTGTGCTGGAAGCATTCCCACACTCCCAGAGACCCTCATCAATTAGTGTGACAGACCTGGTCTGACTTCCTCCCTTTTCATTTGCCAGTCATGTTTGTATCTCTGTATGTTCTTGTTTGTGTCGTCCTCCTTTTATTGTTATCTCATTTTGCACTGAAAAGTGCTTGGCCAGACACCTTAAAGGAGCTGATGTTTCCTCTTTCCACATGTGCCCATAAGGGCAATAACTGAACAAATACACCTTTAACGATATAGCAGTAGGACTACTGCTGTGGTCACACAAGCCAGAGACATGGTGAAGACAGGTCAGTTGTACCTATTGTTAAAGTAATTTCTGAGGCTGAAAGATCAGAAAATCTCCAAAGCAACTGTTTTTACTGAATGAAAATCCACCATGTCCCTGCAACATATGTGTACTTCCCAATGTATTTTCATTGTGTCAACAAGGGATTTTCCTTTTCAAAAATATTAATCAAAATTTTTTTATTCTTCTGTTAGTTTTAAGCATCCTCACTCTAGAACAGACTGCCTGTCTCCAAGAAAACAGCATAGGGAAAACAAACACCGCGATTAAACAGAAAGAACTCCTATGAGCAAACATGAAAAGAATACATGTATCTGAAATGTGTTGGTCTCAGTTTTTGTATCAGTGACATTATCTACTATCTATCTATCTATCTATCTATCTATCTATCTATCTATCTATCTATCTATCTATTTCTGCAGCCAGCTGCTCAAAGTATCCCTACAGTTGATGTGCAGTAATAGGTTTCTTCAAAATAAATTCAGATATTTCATTTCACCCTAAAGTGGTCAAAGGAAATAGGAAATAGGTCAGGTAGAGCAGTTTGTAGTGCTTGTCATTCTTCAATGGCTCTAATACTGTTTTTAACTGATTGATTCAAATGTAGACCTTTGCAACTGCAGGCACTTTAAAATGTTCCCAAAACTAAAGACAGAATACTTTCAAAAATGTATCCTCTGAACTTTGATTTCTGAGCTCTGATTTTTTAAAAATCTTTAAAAGACAAACATAAGAACTGGAAATTAAGTATTAAGACACTAAACCCAGAAACTTCTCAAATAAGCTGGCTGCAATAAGTAGAGGCAACTGAGGCAATATTTAAGATACCCTTGGAAATCAATTTCCACTTTCCATGACAGTGTAAACATAATTTAGGAGCCAAGGTTTTAAAAGTGTGAGGATCTTCTTTTTCAAGAGATAATTCCCAAGTCAAAGGCCTTCTCAGGGATAAAGAAACCAGAAAGTCTATGCAGGTCTTTTCTAAAATAAATCCTGGAAATTCTATATGAATTCATGGCATATAGGAGAGACACTATAATGCTAATTTCTTGATCCAAACTTGTAAAGAATGGACTTCTTGTTTGTTTATTTGTTTTCATTTCAAACTTTTTATCAATATACATTATATGCTCCAGTACAGAATCTATGATAACATCTTTTATACTCTTAATCTGAAAAAAAAAAACCCAAACAAAACATGAAACATGCAAAACCAGTTTTCTCTATTAGTTTGTCTTTACATTATCCAAGTTTGGTGCTGTATTTGCTGTATTGGATGTAATCGCTACATGAATCTAATAAAAAGTTTTTTAGTGGAGATTTAAATGCTATGTTTCTATTCATTTTTACTAGAGTTTTAGCATCTATATATTTGAAAAAATATTGTATATCTAGTCCTGTGTTGCGAATTATATTTATTGCAATAATAGAGAGAGGGAGAGAAACTTCTTCAGATAATGTCCTAAAATAAGGTTGAGTACATATGAGCATGGAAATATGTTTATTGGTATTTTGGCTTATAACAGAAACATAAAGGGAGTAGGGGAAAGTATGTCAGTAGTCAAAATCTTGCTGAAGAAAAGCCAAATATACAGTACATCTCTGTAGATGAGTGCACAAATGTCTCTTTGGAGGAATGGGCCCAAGGTGGAGTCATTACTGTCGGGTGTCTAGTAAGAATGAAGACACTAGCCCTACACTCTGGGGGTCAGTATTGAGTCCAGTCTGGTTCATCAGAGTCACAGGACAAAGTGGACTCTCAAAAAGTTTTCCAGTTACACAAAACTTGTAGGAGTGGTTTAATATGCCAGAGGGACCTTGGCAGAAGTCAGAAGTCAGTCTGAAGTCAGTCCTTCTGGCATCCAGAGGAACTTTGCCAGCCTGAAGATTTAGTCTGACAGGAACCTTGTAGAGTTGCATAAGGGGAAGTGCAAAGTGCTGCAGCTGTGGAGGAACAACCTCACTCACCAGTACTTGGTTGGACCAGCTGGAAGGCAGCTTGTCAGGAAAGGCTCTGGCTGTCCTGATGGACAAAAAAATTGAGCCAGTGATGTGACTTTGACAGAAGGAATGTCAATTATATCCTTGGCTGCACTAGGAGAAGTGCTGCCAGCAGGTAGAGGGAGGTGATCTTTTCCCTCAGCCCTGGTGAGGTCACATCTGGACTTCTGTGTCCAACCCTGTGCTACAAGGCAGAAGAGAGACATGGACATCCTGTAAGCAGTCAAGAACAAAAACAAAACCACCCAAACCAAACCAAACCAAACCAAATCAAAACAAAACAAAACAAAGATCATAAAGGGACTGGAACATCTCTCATAAAAGGAATGACTGAGACACTTGGGCCAGTTTAAACTAGAGCAGACAAGGCTTCATGGGTGGAGGGGTTGTGGTTATCAGTTTATATAAATGCCTGAAGAGAGACAGGGTTTAAAGAAGAGAGAGACAGACTCTTCTCTGTGGTGCCTAACAAGAGGACAAGAAGCAATGGGCACACACTGAAATACTGAAGTTTCTGAATATCAGGAGACCTCTGTTGTGATTGTGGCCAAGAACTACCAGTTTCCTAGTGAGGCTGTGGAGCCTCCATCCTTGGAGATATTCAGATATCACCTGGACGTGGTCAGCTCTTCCTGGTGGTCCTGCTTTGTCTGGTAGTTCAGATCAGGAGACCTCTAGAGGTTCCTTTCAAACTCAGTCCCTCTGCCTTCTGAGATTCTGTCAATACTTAGTGAATGTTCATTGGGCAACTGAAACAAGTGATAAAGTTAAGAGCCCATATATGCCTTTGACCGTTTTACACGACCCACTTCAACCGTGTTTCTTATTGAAAACCACTACTTGAAACCTGAAGAAATCTTCTGTCTGGAGTGACACATCCCTGGTGCATAATTCAACTAAATAATGCCTCCAGTAAAAACTTTTCTGTTCCCAATAGTAGAGACAGTAAGGGAGGACATTTAATTGCTGAATTACTATAGGGACATTATCTGTTTCTCTGTAAATAATATGGAGGTAACTTGAGAGTACTAGAGTAGGGTCTATCTAACCATGTCTTGGGAAACTAACAAGCTCTGACGCCATCAGAAACACAGAAACAGATGTGAATCTAGACTCACCTACCCATATGTTAAGAGGAACATCTTTTTAGAATCCTGTTATAGTGACATATCTCAGTTTGTTCCATAAAGACCAAAACCCAATCAACTGTTTACCCACTCTATGAAATCCAGGGTGTCAACTTAAAGAACTGATGTTATTCCCTGGAAGATTATTCTGTTATAAGATTAGTCCCACTGATGGAGTGTGTGCAGCCAAACCTGACTCCAAATAGCTTATCCCTAAAGTACATGTTTAATATATGTGTGCAATATGATACAAAATATGTCAGTACCATTAACAGGATATGCAAAAATTAAATATCTTAAAGTGATTAAAATGCAACTGTAAGACATCCTGGATGAGGTAAAGTACCGTAATTTAATACAATCCCAGTTCCAGAGAGAAAAGAAATGGAACACACTACAAAAAAGACAGCTTACAAACTTAATGAAAATATGAATAATAAGGTAAAAGTAATTAAGAAGGAACTCAGTAGGACAATTCCCATGCTTGAGAGATCACTAGTAGAGTCTAACAACTTCTACATTTTCTTGTTGTTGCACCTAAAATGCTTGTGAAAACACGATGCCAGAGGTATAATATTCATATTCAGAAACCTTTGGGATTAAAATGTTTGCTTTAGAGATCCTTGAAAACTGATGCACTAAAGAAATGGGAAGACCTTTCATACACTGCTAAACACAATCTTAGTAGCAGTTTTACTGTAAAAGGTACAGCTTTGATCCAGCTATTGTGTCTCAATTCACAGTTTAAAACTATTACTCAACAGCATATAAACTCAACAGCCAAAGCAGAAAAAGTGTTATTGTGTAAGATTCAGCAAAAGTCTCAGTGAGACAGTCGTATCTTCATACACTTTGTTGAATCAGAACTTAACTTGTTTATTTTTTAGCACTGAATATTGGACTTTTTAAATTAAAAATATCTAAGCTAAAATTCTTATTTTTCTTTCATAGTCTCTTCTATTGTGTTTCTTTCTACATGCTTTTAAGATACTAATTGTCTTTTTTGTCTCTTTATCTCCAGTTTCCTCATTTTCTTTATTTAGACTAAATTTATCTGTAAGACCTCATTGGCTCTAAAGGCAAAGGTGAACTAAAAGGGCCTGAACTATGATGGAACCAAAGCATCATTTTCAATGTTCCAGGTTCACCTCACTTTATTTAGACAACAGAAACATACTTGTCTACACACTGGGTGGATTCCTTAAACACTTTTCTTCAAGGAGGACCTAAAACTCTACTCATCTGTCCCCACTTCAACATCTGGTGCCATCTGAGATGCCACTCAGTACCCAGGGCATGTACATGTAGATGACAGTCACATATTGCATGAGATCTCTTGGAAACACGTCCTGTGCTGCAATGGCAGCTGGAGGCCAGGCTGGACACACTGACATGGTGTTAGACATGTTTATGTGGACAAATGAATTGAGCTATCTGGCTTGCAGACAGACATCTGTACCATAAACACCTGAATTTCACTGAGCTGAAACTACTTTGGAAATTATTTTTAATAGGCAGGACTCTTCTCCAAAACTTTGTGAAGACTGATTTGTAACATATAGAATACATCAGGCAAGTGCCCTCAAATGTGTGATAAGAAGCAACCAATTGATTTCTTTGTCAGGCTTTTTTTGCCATTTCTGTTTCATTCTAAAAATCCTCAGCTCATGTACAGAAGATCTCATCCCAGTGGTCATATAATATGGGGTAGTTTTATTGTTTTCTTCTTTGTATAGAATTTTACCTACTATCTTCTTTTTCACTTTTTCTCCCTCTTTACATTCTATTCTCTTATCTCCCTTTCCTTCCTCCTTCCCTTTCTGTTCCCTTATCACTCGTCTCCATCTGGCGGTTTCCAGAAGGGAATTATATAGACCATTATATGCCTCAAGGGATAATAGAAAATTAGGATTTTGTCTGTATATTTTTATGATGATGTTTTTGCTATTATTATTACTATTATTATTATTATTACTACCACTATTACCATTATGAAAATAAGACTAAAGAAGCAAGCAAAATAATGATGTGTTGGGGTTTTTTTCTGCCAAAAATTAAGTAGTTTACAGCAATTCAACAAAACGACATCTCATCAGTCACATTTTTAGCTTTGTGAAAATTGTGCTTAAAGATAAAAAGTCATCAGCCACTGGAACAGGATCCCACTAAATGTGCCCAGACAATTCAACAGAGCCAATACGAAAGCAAGAGACTACCGGCCAGCAGAATGAGCCTTCCAGGCTTATGAAAGGAATAAAATGAAAGAAAACTTCAAGTGACATGAGGGTATAGCATAATTGAAAAAATCCATATAACCCTTTAGTCAACAGATGTCTGTGGCCATAACCTCAGCTTTTGATAAACAATATAGCTCCATGGGAGTCTGGAGCTGTGCTGATCAAATCCAGTTCAGAACTCAGTCCAATTATCTCTGTATACAATGAGTCATTTGCACAGCTGATCTCTGGGAATTCCTGTCACACCATATCTATGGACGATGTTTCATTGGAGTTCAATATGGAGCAGGTCTGAGCCCTAACTGAGGATCTTAACCAAATATAGAGAGAGAAATACAATATAGATCATGATTTATTGCAGTCTGCTAAAATCACTCTTAACAAATTTTGCTGATGCTGACAGGTCTGAGATTTGATAATGCAGTTGCAGAATTTCTTGAAGCTGTGAACTCTAAACAAACTAGCAAACTCAGGCATGCAAAGGGTATCATCAAAGTAAGCAGTGGAAAGAATCCAAAGATCTGTTAAAGTACAAAGACAGTTCCAGCTCAGAATGATTCCAGTCTGTCTGGTTTAAGACATAATTTTAAATTATTAGTAATGCTATTATGTATTAGTACATGCAATTCAAACTTGAGTGGACTTTAAAACATCACTTGCAGAGATCATCCAATCTCAGTCAAATTCATTACATCATGGTCTAAATTATGATAGTGCCCTTATTCTTGCTGTCTACACAAGTCTTTAAATTAAAATCTGTCCTAATAAAAAGCTCTTTAGTATACTGTGCATATGGGTTCTTTGGTGGGGTTTTTTTGTTTGTTTGTTTTTGTTTGGTTTTTTTGTTGTTGTTGTTTGTTTTTTGGTTGGGTTTTTTTGTTTGTTTTCTACAGAAAATACTGATTTCTTTAATTCATGTTTATAATACAAGGGGTGGAAGAATTGAAATTTTATTAATTTTTATTTTTCTTAAACTTATATGATCAATTACACAAGATGCAACTGGAATTTTTCTAAGATTAAAAAAAAAAATTTGTGCAGATATATCTGCAAACCACCAACTCATTTGGGCAAGTACATTTCATTTATCTGACATTTTCCAAGTTTCATATATATAAAATAGATTTGCTTGGGATATAATATTAAAAGTTTTCCATGTTTATCATAAAATTTGACAGAAATGTATCTAAAATGAAGAGTTGCTGTTGCCCTAACCCTGGCAATGTTCAAAGTCAAGTTGGATGAAGCCTTGAATAACCTGCTCTAGTGGAAGGTGTCCCTGAACATGGCAGTGGGGATTGGGATTAGATGGTGTTTAAGGTCCATTCCAACCCCTTAACATTTTTGATTATATGACTCTATGAATACATAAGATATTGATCACCTGGACAGTGTGACAATTTTTTTTTTTAACATGTATGCTATGAGTATTAAATCAACTACCTTTAACAGAGAAGTCTGGGATCTTTATAGTGTTTCCAGCTGAAAAAAGCTGGAAGATATTAGAAGTGGAGATCACAAATTTAACACAGCTATTTTTATTTAGAATAGCGGATGGAGTTCCTAAAATAATTATCATAGATTCACCACTCTTGTTATCTAGTTGAGTCAGAAAGCTGGTGCGTATAAGGCCACATTTGCCTGCAGACATCCTTGGGCCCCTGATATGCCAAATGTGCCCCTTGCTCACTGCAGTACAGTGAAATCCTCCAGCAGCTCTGGCTTTCTTCCAGAATAGCTCCTTTACAGATGGCATCTTGTCATTGTCAGTGGCTCTCCATCCCAGAGAGCCGTAAGGATCCATGCAGGCACTGACACTTTTCTTTCTCTTCCTGCAACATTTAACAAAACTGGCCAATAACAGCCTCTTCCCTTTCACAGCTGACATTCTTATGTCAGCTGGTATCTTCCAAGTCATATCATGCCCGTTCTGCTACAAGTACACCAAAAGGACTTATGCTGTTTGACAGCTAAGCCATACACCAGTTAATCGCCTTCAGTGAAAGCAAAATACAAAAAAGCAAACTCCTTTAGTTTCTGGTGCTGCTGCTGGTCATCCCACTCAGCAGTGTGAGCTGGTTTTTTAGCATTCTGTCAGCCCTGTGAAGATCAGTTTAGAAATTAGAGTAGACACAGCTAGCAAGGAGCTTTGAATCACTTTGAGCGTAATTAAGCGTGAAGCATAGCTGAGGGCTTTTATTTGATCCAGACTGGTCATTTTATTACTAATGTACTCTACAGAAAGTTTCTATATCCTTACTGTAGTGGCTTTCTACAACACTGACTGAATACTCGTGCTCCGAGCAGTTTATTTAAAAATAAACGAGAACAATTAACTTTGATTTGTTGTAACAGTTGCAAAGGGTATACATTAAGGTTTACTCTCATGCAACATTTGCATGTAGCTGTACCAAAACCTTCCACTGAACACAGTGGAACTTGCCGTTGTATCTCATCGCTGAGGTGGAACAAGCACATTAATGCTGTAGTAAATATGATGAATCACAGTTTAGTCATCCTAAAAGAGTCTAGAGGATGGATCTAAAGACTCCAGAGATCATTCTTCTGTTCAGAGGAACTAAAGCAGCCATGCATGAGACCTACCTCAAGGCAATGATAAAATATGATTTCTCTCTTAAACTCCTGGATCTTGCCCAACCTATTCAGATAGATGTATCTGTGAGTTTAATACTGCATCGGTCACATGCTTATTAGTATATACTGTATTACTAAAATAAATAAAATTTTTTTGCTATTTAAAAAATAAATAATAATTTTTACTTTAAAAATTTTGCATATCAGGATTCAGTTCCTTCTTTTTACAATATGATTTGTGTGATAGATATTGTAGGATTAATTCGTGTTTTCTTTCTATGATACTTTATAAACCTATATAGAGTTAGTTTGTGTGCTACTGTATAATGTTTTTACCCTAAGGAAAACAGGGTTCCGAGAAGACATTCATAGGCAATAGCAGAAAATCACCCATCAGTGAAAGAAAGGAAGGCACCACCCATGGGTGATGGAGTTGAGCCCTGCCATCATCGGCCAAGCGTTCAGCACCCCATATCCATCATCCCAATCTCATCAAAGACATACATCTCAATACCGGGTTCCAGTAAACCCAGACATAAGTTTATGTCTCCCCGGAAAAACTATTCACCAAATTCACATCCAAAAATTACACCATAAGAATATGAATCAAGAACCACATTACACAAAGAACCGAAGAGGTAATAGGTTGCATAAACCTGAAAACTGTATAAAAACGAGGCCCTGCACACTCCGAATTTGTGAACCAAAGGAGATTCTGTGCCATAGAGGTGAGATCTTCGGTTCACCCAGCGCCAATTCCCAGGATCAGAACTGAGCTTTGGTTGTGGTTTTTTCGGGGTTTTTCTATTTCTCAAATTCTTGATTTTTTTTTGTTTTTATTAATAAATTTGTTATTGGTATTTTTAATTCACAGATTCGGCTTATCATTTATAACAAACTGTCATAGAAAAAATGTTGATTTAAAATTTATTGCCCTGATATTTACAGAAAGTTTCTTATCTACTCAAGTTTTGAAATTTCATAAGTTACTTTTATGTCTTGGTTTGGGAAGACAGGTATCTGCCAGGTAAAAGCTGGAGTTTCTCTTGGAATGGAGAGTGTAAACCACCCGCCCTTTTTTCCAATTATAAATTTATAGTCAGAGGCTCTTAGGCCAAAATTTTGGGAGTAGGAATAGCGGTTCTTTACTAGTATGTATTACAAAGCAAAAAAACAAACAAAAAAAACCAACCAAACAAACAACCACGAAAAAACCCACACCAAACAACTACAGCATTAATAACAAAAGGAAAGAGTACCAAGAACCTTGAGGGCTTTGTTTCACCAAACCCAGGGCAGTTTGGTCTCAGTGCCCCTGTAGGATCCTCAGGGCATCAAGCTGAAACAGTGGAAAGTCTCGGGCTGGTAGCTGGGATGGCAGGGTGTCCCAGCAGGCAGGGGCAGGATGTCCCGGCAGTGCAGGGGGTGCAGGGTCACTCTGTAGCAAGAGGAGCAGTGCCAATGAAGCCAAAGGCAAGGCAGAGCTGACCCAGATCCCACGGGTGGCAGACAAGGCTCAGGATTCAGGCCGAGCGCGTGATAGTAGGTTTCCCAGGACTGGATCCCTTTGGCCACAGTGAAACTCTTCCAGCCAGCAACAGCCCAGTTGTTTTCTCTTCCCAAACGCCGAAAAAAGAACAGCCGGCAGCTGCCTCAAGCTCTGCCCTTTACCTGCGTTATCTTCCCGTTCAAACTTCATCCACTTCTTTGTTTCAGTTAAGTACTTTCAAGTATCCAACACTTGGTCTCCTTGGTAACTTATGGGAAAAAATTCTTTAGGGAAAGAAGGAACAAACCTAACCCCCAACATTTTGCAACAAAATGAAGGAATTCATACCATGTAAGAGTTTAAATTAGAACCAGAGAATATTTCTTCTTACTATTTCTAATGCACCAAACCTCAAATCGTGACGTAATGATATTATATTGTATCACCTTATAAAAATGCTTTCTCAGGTAAATGACTAATGCAATTTCTGGTACTGTTTCTGCTCAGTTAAGCTGGGACAAAAACAACGCTATGCAGGTCACTGTATCAAAGCCAGTGCAAGCATTGTGTAGTAAAACGAGTCATCTTGAAAACTTGCCAGATGGCTCTAATGGTTATTCATGAATTGTTATAGTAATTCAGTCTCTTGAAACAAAAGTCCTTCCTAGTGAGAGAAACAAAATTTTCTGGCACAAAGACAATTGTTTTGTTATGTTTTACTATCTGTGTGAAAGATTTAGGTCACTTAAGCCTTCCCATTTAAGACTAAACTACATGTCCTTGTTGTCACAGATCCAGAGCAAGAAAGACTTTTCAAAGGGTGATTAAAAGAGGAGATCTTAGTTACCCTCTACAGACTTCTTTTGCCAACTTATTGCTTTTCCTGTTGCCCACACATAAGGACACAGTACCATTGAATATACCCAAATATAGCTCATGACACCCTGAATATCCAGAAGACTCCTGATCTTCTCAAGAGGCAGCTGATAGCCCAGCAGGGAAACTTAAAAGTTAATTCAACTTGTTGACTTTAGATGTCAATGTTCAACAATTAAATCAAGATTCAGAATGTCCTTGACTATAAGAAGTTACATCTACATGCATGTGGTACTTAATAACATGGTTGAGTGGTGGTGAACTTGGTATTCACTGTTAGCCTAATGCCTGGACTTGATCTTAGGAGTGTGATTCTAAATGATTCCATAAAGGCACTTTAGGCACCAAATTATGTGTATTGTACTGCTCTGTGCACTGTGAATACATATTTTTACCTTTAAGTGTCTGCATCTGCAGCCTGTTAGGTGAGATTAATCTGATCTTAAAGTCCTAAATTATGCATCAAATGGAATCACATGCAAAATATTGTGGTTCAACTCCAGTCAGCAATCAAGTACCATGCAGGGGCCCCACTACAGGAGGAGAAAAGGTAAAAGAGTAAACCCATGGATTGAGATGTGAACAGCTTATCAATTAAAAAAACAGTTTTATAATAATAATAGGAGAGAGAAAAGGAATAAAATGGAAATGATGCAGAGTACATTTGCTTACCACCCCTCAATCAATGTATAGCCTGTCCCTGAGCAGAGATCCATCCCTCACAACCAACTCCCCCCAGCCTATACACTGAATGTGACATTCTATGGCATGGAATATCCAATATCCTTCTGGCCAGTCTGGGTCACCTGTCCCAAGCGTGCTTCCTATCAGCATCTTGTGCACCTGCTTGCTGGCAGGGAATCTGAAAAGTTCTTGCCTTGGAGTCAGAACCACATAGCAACAACTAAAACATCAGTGGGTTTTCAACATTAGTCTTCAACCACTGGGAAAGTTACTAAGAAGAAGATGAAACCAGGACAAATATTAACCAAGACATTATATATTTTGCTAAATCAAGGCCCAAATAATTTTGGAAGGAGGTTAGAATTAGTGCTGTGTAACTGTCCTGGTTAGAACAGGGTGAATTTTTGCAAAGGAAGGAGGAGCATGACTAGAACCCCAAGGTTATTCTATACCATCTGACATCATGCACATGGGGTGGGGGGAAGCAGTGTTTTCTGGTTGGGTAGTGTGGTGGAGATGTTAGGGTATTGCCAGCTTCCACATGGTGCGCATTCAGATGTGAATCATTCACCTGTCTCCTACACTCTTTTATTAACAATATGGGGGAACAAGTAAGTGGAGCACAGTCTGGAGTTTTTCAGGAGGAGTACTATATTTGGAAATACCATTCCTAAACCACAATACTTAGACATTCAAATGAAACTACACAAGCTTGATTGAGTTGGATTGAGAACCACAGTTCCTGCTGGGGAGTTAAGGCAGCATTTCATTCTTCATCCAGTCTAAAAACTCTTCACAATAATCTCTACGAGGATACCTTTTGCAGTGCAGATGAGCATGGTTTAGAGCCAAAATCAGATATCCATGAGCATTTTATGCATTATTATGTGAACTGCGTATGTAAATTCCCTGCATAAGGAAATATGACTTGAATCATGCACTAAAACATAGTGATCTTGAGCTGAGATGTGCTAAAGCATCTGAGAAATGCACATAAGTGAAGTCTAAGACACGAGATATGCAAAATCTCTGTCTATAGATATAAGGCACCTATAGATGGCTGGCACCAAGATTTCTGAATTCTTGGAACAGCAACTGGAGATCTGAAGGGAGAGTCAAGGATATTTCAAAGTGCAGTAAGTATCCTTGTATTCAAATAACAAAATAAATCTCTGGAGTCTATTATGACACTCTCACTAATGCATTTCAGTGAGTAGAAAACCTCTGATACATAAAATCCCATTTTACACAAAAAGATTCATCAATAAATATCAAACAAACCTTTATCTGAAAAAGAACAAAGTCCAAACAGCAATCTATACCATTGTTTTCAATGACATTGACTCTGGATTCAAGCATTGTTCAGTGCAATGAGTAGTTTTGTAAGGATAAATTAAATGGACCAAAACTTCATATCTATAAAGTTACATGAAACTCAGGTCCATCTACTTTGTTCTAAGATATTTGTAATCATTTAATGTATTTTAATATTTGCTTTTGATATTTTGGGACTAAAGAAAAATTCTGAAAAAGATTATACTTTGATTAGCTTTGTCAACCGGGGCTTTATTTTGTAGAGACTAATGTTAATCATGGATGGCACAGGGCTGAATCCCACTGTAGTAAAATCCATAGGATTAGTTGGTAGAATAAACAGTTCTGGTTTTGGCCACTTACTAATACGCCTAAATGTATTTGCTGTGGGGAATGAGGTTTTAAAGGAAGAAATAAATATGCATTGTAAGAGTTAGTGTTAAGTATTTCAATAAGTCACCTGAAACTCTTGAGAAATTATTGGCAGTTCACATGTATTCTCTAAGTTCTTTTGCCTACCAATGTGACAGGGATGTAATTCTTCCCCACACTGATTTACTGTAAGCTAGAGGCACACATTGCCTGTTAATGAAAGTGAGACTTATAGAAGCACCCATGACTAGGCAACCAGTAATTTCCCATCAGTATTCTAGCACAAAGCATGTTTATAAGAGAGGAAAAATCTATAGCACAGCTGTTGGAAACTTAGAAGTGAGAGGTTTTTGATTTTTTTTAATTTACTTTTTTATTTCAGTTTTGCATTGTGCGGAGGTGGTTGCCTATTTCAATAAATAAAAAAAATTGTCATGATTTCGCTTTATATTTCTTAAGCAAAGATGAGTCCATTTCATGTTCTAACATATTAGGTTGCATTGTGCCATGTGGTGTGACTGAGGAAACTCTAACCCACAATGTGAAGCCTGTAACAAACGGCTTTTGTCCCTGCTGTTCCCCATCAGCCCAGAGAGCAAAGATACAGAGAATTATATAAGAACAGTGGGTGGAAGAAGTTAATGGGCTTTTTGCTGCTGGCATTTCTCAGACAGAAATAGTGTCAAATGAAGCCTGGCATGCAGAAATCATTATTTACTCAGATGTGATCATATAAAGTTTGACAGGTATCTTCCAGTTACTGACCTGTCGTGCAAATAAGAAAAAAAAAAATTGTCAAAGCAAGGTTACTTCTTGTTCTGTGAACATTGCCAAATGGACACTCTCTGTGTAGCTGTGGTT
Organism: Chamaea fasciata; assembly: GCF_029207755.1. Taxonomy (NCBI): domain Eukaryota; kingdom Metazoa; phylum Chordata; class Aves; order Passeriformes; family Sylviidae; genus Chamaea; species Chamaea fasciata. Next base: position 57,566,566 of record NW_027094087.1, on the reverse strand, counting down.
ATTTGAAAGACATTCCTATCAGACTGTTATATGGTGCATTGGGGGTTTAGTCTGCATGAAAGAGTGGAGTTTTATTTCCCAGTTTTGAAGGGGGTCCTTAGGGAAGGAGCTGAGCAACTGGGCAATGCAAGTGACTTTCTGACTCATGTTTTGTGAAGGAGAAACATGCAAGGAAACAACTTTCTAGTTAGTTTTCTAAGGATCTAACAAGTGAATAAACGAAAATATTATTCTAATTTGCCACAGTTTGGAAGCAATAATTCCATGACAGGTGACAGCTATGATGTTCATAAACAACCCTATTTTTGAAGCCTTATAAGATGGATATGAAAAAAAGTACAAACTGAATATATAAACAACATCACAATATAACACCTCCAAGTGACATATTGATTAGAGCTTAAATGAATTGGTTGAATTAAATTTGGGTCATGCGGTGAGTGGCTTTTTTAGACAGGGCTAAATCATGAAAGCCCTCTGAATGAAATTTAAAAAAAAAAAAAATTTGAATAAAATTAAATTCTAGTTCTGCCTTCTCTCCTCTTCCTTCCTTGCCACACTACTATACCAGTATGTCTTGAAAGTTTTAAAGGAAAGGCAGATGGTACCTTTCAAAATGCTATTGAGTAATTTTACGTTAGTGTGCACTGTAGTGTCATTGTACTTGATATTGAAGTGAAGAATATGTTAGCTCGAGGTTGTGCATCATTTTCTGTGATCTCAGCTGGAGGTAAGATTGTTCAAAACTGTCACAACTTGAATATTGATACAAATACAATTATAATATTCCACTAACAGAACTGAAAAATTGCTAATCAGTTTTATTAATAATCGTGTGTGTAATTCTGAGTCCTGACCCCTACTGAGCCATTTAGGAAACTGCAAAACAAAATGTGCCATGAGCACATTTCCGCATAAGCAGATGTATGAAGAACTGATCCATCAAGTTGTGTCAAAGAGCAAATTATTTTAGAAGAATTTTGGAAAAAAAAAAAAAGTATTATTTCCATTCATAACATAGTTGGGACTCAGAGATGGAGATTCTCACTGTATACTGCAGTGGTGGAATAATGTTTTCTACCAATACTGCCATGGTAAAGGGGGTAGAAAAAGGAGAAAAGATGTGGGGGAAGAGGGAGGCAACAAACTGAAAATGTAAGATCTTTAGAAAGGAAGTATTGTATTAATTCAGTCCCCATTTGAGGTGATTTTAAGAAGCCCTTTGTCCAGAAATATTCCAAGCAATCTCAACTGAAAAACAGTTCCTTTAAATATCTTTGCTTGGATACTTACATGTTGAGGAACTCAAAATTGCTAGCCCTTTATAAAAGTCTTTGTCATGACTATGAAGGCATACTAAAATCTTCATAAAGTACTGGTGGCCACTAAAATTTGAAAAGATCTTTTTCGTCCTACTGGTTTTTAAATAGGTGTAGATTTGTAATTCTACAAAGAAATAATTATTTTCCATTTGAGTGAGAGTGTGTTTCTCCATAAAGGCTCAGAGCAGCTCTTCTGCTTTAAACTGAAGACATACATAAAAAGTGTCTTATCTTAGAAAAATATACAGCTTCAGCACATAGTGAGCACATATAACAATATCTGCCAAGGGGCATATTCAGTGTCATTCTAAAGTCTCTTTCAGTATAGTCATGAAAATTTTTCCTTACATATTCTATAGGCCTGTTTTAGATAAGCCTCTCATTAGCCTGTACTTTCAGAAATCCTGTTTATCTATTTTGTGTCCAACAGTAGAATTTGCGTCTTTCTTGTCAGAGCCTCATCCTTCTGGCCACACTGCTTGCGACACAAGCCAGGATGCCATCGGCCTCCTTAACCTCCTGGGCACAGCTGGCTCCGGTTCAGCATCTGTCAACCAGCACCACCAGGTCCTTTTCCACTGGGAACTTTTCCAGCCACTCCTCCAGCCTGTAGCGCTGCACATGGTTGTTGTGACCCAAGGGCAGGACTGAGCATTTCATCTTGTTGAGTCTCATACCAGTGGCCTCAGCCCACTGATCCAGCCTGTCCAGTCCTTCTGCAGAGGCTTCCTACCCTACAGCAGATCAACACTCCTGCCCAACTTGATGTCATCAGCAAACTGTCTGAGAGTGCACTCAATCCCTTTTAAAGAAGTAATCCATGCCTCAGGAGGAGAGAGAAAGAAATCATACCTCCTATTAATTTTATTTTTAAATTTCCTGTCAGGTATATTCATGAATCCTCTCTTTAAAAGAGACTTAGAAATTGGCCCAGGATACCTATAGATATTAAGACCTGTAATTCTTTAATACACTTTGTAGAAGAGTTAGGGAAATCATGAATTTTTCAGTTTTACATAAAAAAAAAAAAAAGCTTGATTAGGTTGAAGCAAAACTTCCATATATAAAGTTTTTAAATTAACAAGCACAAAAAGTAAGCCTAAAGATGTCACAGATGGTCTGGTTTATTTGAAATGAAAGGGTTTTTTTCTCATTTTCAGGCTATTTTCATAATAATTTTCATTTTCTATTCATTGTCAAATTATAAAGAAGAAAAAAATCACATACCTATTTTAAAAATTAAGCAGAAACGTTTTAACATTTCCATAAATCTAAGTATTAAATTAAAGTTTGATATTTTATAAGTCTTGATGAGATTTATCTAACTTCTCGTAGACAAAGATAAGCAAATAAATTCAGTCCCATTTTGTGAATAGTACTGGTCTTTGTCATTCTATGTTTTCTTGAAATGATTACTCACCAGCAGAATATGCCAAATTATATTCTGCATCAGTTTTCAGCTAAAACTGCAGCCAAAATACAAATAATTCTGAAGTCACATATTCCTGTTGAAATAGTTTTAAAAAATCACCAAATTTGAACAATTTATTGCTCAAAGAACTCAGACATAAATTAAACACCTTACAGCTAGAATTCTTGTTCATTATAATAGATATACTATTCAGAGATATTTTAATCATAGAAAGGGAAGCAATTTCTGAAGAGCCTTTTGATATTCAGGAATTATATTTTTGAATAACAGAATTAAAATACATAATCATTTTCAGTACTAGAGCCTGTCTCTTTTCTCACTTGATAGATAAAAGCAGTTTTTTATATATATAATATTGTATGAAAATAAGCTCAAAGGGCAGACTTTTGGATTTTGCATGACTCAGTTTTGATTCCATGGGTGTCTCTTTACCTTCCATCATGTTTTATGCAATTTGTTTAGTTTACTTTACAGGCATGCCAGCATTCATAGGGTTAGACCTATTGAATGAAACCACAATAGATGTAATACATCAATACATTTGAGCTGAACAGCTTTAATTAGGCCTTCCTGGTCTTTTCATCAATTCAGTGGAGTTCCATTGATATTTGGATAGCACCATGCCTTCTGTAGTGCCTGAAAATTATGGCTCTCCCATCCCACTCTGCCAGTCACATCACAAGGTTAGACAATCAGCATTAAATCACAGAGTAGTCTGTATTCTAGAACATAAATTCAACCCTAAAGTAGTATATTTGAGACACTTAAATCTTTCCATACTTAATATCAATTTGAAATTCAAGCTATCATGAAATTTCCTGTGCCACACTGTTGTTGCTCAGCAGCACATTAAAGGTGTGCTTCACTTGTAGACTTATACTTTTCAGACATGATAAACGTATTTGTGGCATTTTTCCGGCAGTTGGGTTCTACTAGAACCTGCAGAAGTTGCAAACCCCAAAAGAACCTTTCTGCTACTGAAGTAACTTTCTTGGTTTGTACTTCATTTGACAACTATTTGCCAATCAGATTATTTAAGATTTAAAAACCCTAAAGCAGATAATCTATACACATATATTAACTTCACCTACCAAGATTAAATTCTTTGTATTTAAAGCTATTTGGCTATCTGCAATAGATATTTCTTAGTTTCTTTGTTGGTTTGCTTCCTTGTCTACTAAATGGCAGAGAAAAATATCAAAATTCTTCATCAGAATAAAAGTGAGTTCATGTACATAATAAACCTTTTTCTAAAACAAGCAGATGACCGTACTATGGCAACTTTTAAACTTTACCAGACAACACAGCAGCCATAATGGGGTTTTTTTGTGCAGTTTTCATGGATTTCCAGCAAATCAAGGGACAGAAATGCAGAGACAACAAGCAGAAAATAAGAAATGTTTTTAAATACAGAAAATAACTTGCTGATCTGCATTTAGAAATTACTGTAGATGGTACAGATGATACAGACTGGTCCATAATTCTCTCTGGGCACAGCTACATAGCAGTCAGAGACATGAATATGAAACAGGGTCAAACACGCCTCAATTACTTTCAACAACTTCAGGGACCCTCAGAGATGAAACTGTCTTGCCACTGGCTTAAAACCAGGCTTCACAATACACTGTGCTTCAAAGTCTGTGATGTAATGACTGTGTGCTAGCTTCCCTGGGAGCAAGGATAACTCACATATTCCCAGGATCCCATAAAAATCTGAAATCTCTCCTCCAATTGCAATGGAAGTATCACAATATAATAGTGGAGTTAATATGATACAGAAAACACAAACTATTGGGCAAATAACAAATTATTGACAGATAATAAACGCAGTTATATTGTTGTTATTCACATGGAAAATATGTAACAGTGTAAGTGCTTTTAATTAAAAATATATAGAAACAAAAGGATGGAAAACCTGAGTTAATTACCTCCATACTCTTCATATTGGGCAATAGTAACTGGATATCATTTCACCTGACCATAAAGATTACAAAATTGACTGATTATAAAGTGAGGCTATTAAATAAAGCAGGCTTTGTATCCTGGCCACACAGTTGCCTAACCTATTCAGGGTACTTAGGCTTGTTTATTTAGATGCAAAGGATGAATCACAAAATAAAACAATGTTTGAGGTTGGAAGAGGTCTCTGGAGAAAAACTTTCTGATGTTCTGAGTGAACCTCCTGAGTTGCAGTTTGTGCCCAGTCTGGTCCTGTGAGTGGGTACATGTGAAAAGGGTCTTCTTTAGACCCTCCCTTCAGGCATTTACATACACTGAAAAACTCCCTCTATGCCTTCTCTGCTCTAGGCTGGACACTCTCTCAATCTTTTGACATACAAGACATACTCCAGCCTCTCCATCTTTTTCACAGCCCTTTGTTGGACTGCGTTTAATGTGCTCATGTCTATCCTGTACTGGAGAGCCCAGAACCAGACACAGTACTCCCAGTATTGTCTCACTAGTGCTGAGTAAAGGGGAAGGATCATTTCTCCTCACCTGCTGGCTACACCCCTAATGCAGCATAGGTTATCATTTGCCTTCTTTGTATCACAGGCACGCTGCTGGCTCATGTTCAGTTTACTGGTTCATTCAGGTTCGCCAGCACTGCCAGGACCTTTCTTGCAGAGCTATTTTTCAACCAGGCATCCTGCAAAATATATTCATTCATTGTGGTTGCTCCTCCCCAGTTAGGAAAGTTGAGCCCATCAGTGATGATGGTAGCACCTCTGGGATAACAAATTTAAGGGGAAAGACCTGCTGTGCAAAAGCAGTAGGAGAGAGGATTTAAAATACATGTAACAATTCTGCAGATGCCCAGGTCTGTGAAGAAAGATGGGGAGGAGATGCTCCAGGTACTGGAGCAGATTCCCCTGCATACCATAATGAGGCAGGTTGTCCCCTGCAGTCAGTGGAGGTCCATAATAAAATAGGTATCCATTTCACAGTCCATGAAAAACACCCCACAGGAGCAGGTGTATGTGCTCTGAAGGAATATGTGATCATGTGGGAAGCCTGCACTGGTGGCGGCTCTTGGCAGGAGCCGCAGCCCCATGGAGAGAGAGGCCCACACTGGAGCTGGTTCACTGGCAGGACTTGTGACCCCAGGGGACACCCATGCTGTAATTCCTGAAGGACTGCATCACGTGAAAGGGATCCACTCTGGAGCAGTTCATGAAGAACTGAAGCTAGTGGGAAGGACCCAGATTGGAGAAGTTCAAGGAGTGTTCTGTTGCAGGGACCCCACACTGGAGCAAGGGAGGAGTGTGAGGAGGAAAGAGGCAGAGAGATGTGAATAACTCCTATGCCTTGTCCCTCAGCTCTGCTGGTGGAGAGGAGAGGGAGAAATTGGGAGTAAAGTTGAAGCTGCATAGAGAGGCAAGGGGTGAAACAAACTGTTTAAGATCTAGATTTATTTCTCATTGCACTAATCTAGTTTAGATTGTCAATAAATTTAAAAAATTTCCCCAAGTGGAACCCATTTTGCCTGTCACAGTAATTTGTAAGTAATCTCTCCTTGCCTTAATCTTGACCCACGAGCCTTTAATGATATTTTCTTTTTTCCCTATCCTTTTTAGGAGGGGAGTGATAGAGCAGGTGGGCACCTGCTAGCCATGGTCATGCCCCCACAAAGGTAAAGATACAGCTGTGTTGCAGTCTACTAAAATTATTGCATACTGTATAATTGTTATAGGAGTTCCAGACATGGTTATGCACAATCTGCCATGTGGCAGATTATATATGATCAGTCTAGGTCCTGTAGCAGGAGTAATGCTGCCTTCAGTTCCCTACAGAGTCCAGAGCAATCAGCTTCTTCCACATTTTGGGGATTTCACAAAGGAAGTTGGACTGAGAGTTTTTAGCAGGCTATATGGGTTAAACCAGCAGTCCATTCTTTTGAACACTGTACAGATATTACCTCTTAAAATGGTCTCAGAGATGATATTCTTGCTTGGCTTCTTTCCATATAAAATGTTCTAATCTGATATTTCTTTTCTCTACAGAAGTAGAAAGGATTAATTTGTAATTGCTTTGATGGACACACACAAATTTTAATGAGTATAACCTTAGCAAGATTTTAACAAGCCAGCCTTTCAACTATGATACTGACATTCATACATAAGTCTTCCTAGTCTTTTTAATTTTTTGCCATTTTTTAGAATATATAGATACATCATTTTACTCTCAGCATAGGTTTCCTATATTTTCCAGTTAATGAAACAGAAAGATACTAATATTTCATTATTGCTTTTCTTGATAGTCAGTAATTTAAAGTAAAGGTCAAAAATATAAATCTGTATATGTTATAGTAGTTCATGTCAGGGACTCATACACATTCAAGCTATAATTAAAAGGACATATTATTTATTATACTGTATATAACTCTTCTCCCAGTTAAAACAAATAGGGAAGAACATTTCAACAAAATTTGATGGTATCTTTACCTTTCACTAGGTGATATTTATAATTAATTTATAATGTCTTCAGAAAAGAGGTAAGTTTTCTTAAAAAGTAATTGAAAAAACACCCACTAAATTAGAACTCTATACCATTAACTGGAAACATACAGAATTTTTTTTTAAATTTTGCAATGTGCTACCAAAACCTAATATCAAATATAGCAAAATATGTACATACAAAATTAACTTCACATTATCTGAGTAGTTTATGCACTTCAGCATCAGTAATTCCTTTTGAGCTTTTGTGGTTTTGTTTGGGTTTTTGTTTGTTTGTTTTTTTTTTTTTCCATAACATTGCTGTTTAGGTTTTGAATACCTCATAATTGCAGTTCTCCATCCCCTTATTACTGTGAGTACATTCGCTTTGGTGTCCCTAGAGTTTAAATTTTGTTCAGTTTTGACTCCAGAAGCTCTGTTCTGCTGAAATAGTGATTTCAAGAGCCTTTGGCCACTTTGTAAGTTGAACTGGAAGGGCGGAAGGGTATGTTGTGGTATGTGAAGTGGTCTTTCACCATCTGACAAATCCCTTGACAAGGGACAGTCTCAGGCTCAGAGTGATTGGCAGCTCCTGCAGCTTTTGGACCTGAACAGCTGTGCATTGCAGCTGAGCTGAAAAGGGTCCTCTAATTATCACAACATTAACAACCAACTGGCTCTGACCAAAAGGGACCACAACTGAGAAGTCATTTTGCAAGCTACTTAAAATTTTTCATAGACCACATGCAGTCTGCAGTCTGCCCTTTGTGACGTTAGACAGTCTAGTAGTAATAAAAATAGTGGTATTGTGGCTAAGTAATTATCCTAGAGAAATACAGTTAAAAGTTTATTAATGCTTTTTGTTGTGAAGAAAAGGGCACCTTTATATAAGAAAACACTGAAATACTGCAGACAGTTTAACCTAATTCATGAAGCAGGATGCTGGATATTTTTAAAAGGATAGTAATGATTGTTTAGAGGTGTTTAACACATTGCAGTCATTTGAAGGAAAAGGGAAAGGAAAATAAACCCGACACACACCACTGCACAATCTGTAAGAATGGCAGGATAAGGATGAAGAAGGTAAAACAAAGATATGCAGAGCTTTACAACGTAACATGGAATATCTATCTGACAACTTAAGTACCCTTCTGTTCATTTTAAATTGATTTTTCCCTGAAAAAAAACAATCCTCACATATAATATTTATGCCAATTTAAATTCAGAGTTAGCATAAACAAAAAAAACCTTAAAAAGTGTAATTAGCAAGTACATGATAAGTAAAATGAGAAACAACATTAATGTTAACATTAATGGTTATGTATGTCTCTGGTAATTGTTAATAGTATTTAATGTCAGAAATCAAGGTTAAAGCAGGTTCACTAATTTTAAAGAAAGTTCCACTGAAAAAATTAACCAAGTTCATGAATTTTGATTTTTTCTGTCTCTCTAGTTGCAAAATACTTTGCATCAAATCACTGAAAATATTGTATGTTGTGAAAATTGTCGATTTTCAATAATGAAATGTACTTTCTTAGTTCAACATGATTTCTTGTGAGGTAATATCTGAGGACACTGTGGGGTATCCATCCTGAGGGCTGTTCAAGATTTGGCTGAACAAAATCACAACTGATGTATTCTATTGCTAGTAATATTTCTACTTAAAGGGAAGTGGGACTGCATGACTTCCATTCATCCCCATATTCTTTGTCATTAATTATTCAACAGAAGTTAGAAAAATTTTTGGCAAATATGTGAAACATATAATAAGACTATAGCCACTGAAACCTTTACCAAGCAGAAAAGTGAACATGAACACTACACAATTTACTATACAGTACATTGGAAACTCATTTTGTTTACATATAGACCTGATATGTTTGAACAATAGTACTATTTACGGCTTACCCTCACTTTTTAGGAACCTATAAAGAGGCCAAAAGACTGTCTTTCAGAATGAAAAAAAAAAAAAAAAAAAAAAAAAAAAAGCACAAAACTTCACATTTAAAAGATTAATTAAATTTAATAGAAATATCTCCGGATTTCCATCAAACTGACATATCAAGATTGTAAGATACTCTGGTGGTTGCCATGTAACAATCAGGGTAAGTTTCCGGTTTTTTAAATTTTTTTAGTCTACATCCTGAGTTTTATTTTGTTTCACCTGGTTTCATTTCATTTCATTTCATTTCATTTCATTTCATTTCATTTCATTTTATTTCATTTCATCTCATTTCATTTCATTTCATTTCAATTGCATCTCCCACTTTAAGAAACCACCTAATATCCACACATACCAGCTTCAAATTTTCAAAAGCAGTACACTAATTTTTTTTCCACTTGAGCTTTTGTCAGGATTAATTAGTGTAGCTACCAGGAATAAAAAGAATTTGTTATTTTTAGACGGCATTGAGTAAAATACCACAGCTGTCCCATTAACTTCAGCTGGATTTTTGCCTGAATACATAATACAATATTAGTTTATTATCAGCAAACAAGATGTTCTGCTATATTTTGATTCTCCTCCTAATGGGAGTCTAGATTTTCTTTTTTTTATTATTTGATTTGATGCTTTTGTTAAGCTTTTAAAAGCCCAAAAAATGAATAAATGGAAACTAAGAAACTGTCAACTTCTCCTTACACAACGGGAAGGCATTGAGAGCTCGTACTGTGGAATAATCAGAAGTATAATAAATATGACGTTCCTTATGCATATGCTGCAGAAAATACAATTTTTCAAGACCTTGTTCCAGGTAAAGTGGAATAGCATACTTTGGGCTTGATATCAGCTAAACTCCAGGTTAATCACACTTTTAGCTATCAGAGAGTGATGGCATGAAGAAGCTGAAGTGAGACTTTGCATTTAATGGGTGAAATTCTATTTGCTACAAACTGATAGCAGTTTTGGCAGCTGAATGATGTATTTCCAGAAATGGGAAGATGTCCTAGAAGTAACTCATGGCTGTTTCCAAAGATTTATTAAAACTAAGTTGACACTTGCATCACTGATAGAGGTAATTTCAGAGCTCTTGAAATTCTACTGACCCTAAGATAATGAATCTACCACCTTGGGCACATTTGTATTCTGCGGCAGGTAGCATGGGCTCATGGCTCAGAATGTGAAACATTATCATTATGTGCTGAAGGAATTCACACCAGTAACTGAGGGCAAATGCATAGACTCAAAGATGTTTCAAGAAAGGTAGATACAATACTCGGAACCAAATGGGAGCTCTTTGCAGGAACAATGATAACAAGTTATTTGGAGTGTTAATAAAACTTAGGGTTCTGTAGGATGAGTGCAGCCTTGTAACTAAGCCTTTTTTTAAGGATTTTTTTTTATCCTGTATCACAGCAAGAATTAATATTATGCCCTAAAACAAATCAAATCCAGTGCATATGAAAAGTGCCATGAAATGTGCTTAGAAAAGTCTTGCTGAGGAAGAGATGTGCATATTTATGACATAGACAGCCATGGGCTGTACAAATTAAAGCTTTGCTTATAATCCCGAAGATGTTTTTAACAGTCTTTTCAGATAAGAAGGATATGTGTTAAAGTCTGATCAAAAGTATCAAATATTTAGGCTCATTCAAAATGCGGATTGGCCATGTGAAATGGGATGATTGCTTTATACTAAAATGCAGCAGAAATATTAGTGAAAATCAAGAGAAATCACTGGAACATTTCACTACTTTCATCAACTTTGTCAAAAAACCCCAAAGCCCCCTCTCTCCTCCTCATGATTTAATAATCACATGCACTTTTAAAGTGTTTGAAAATTCACAGAGATTAGAGCAACAAAGGTAATCCTGTAAATGGTCTTGAGGAGACTGATCACCACTGCATAAACAGGAAAATGGTAATCAGAAAAAAAAAAAATTAAAACTCATTGCTGTTAATCTGGAGTTAGCATAGAGGACTAAAACTTTTCATTTACAAGTTTTGCCTTTGATTCAGCTGTGGATCATGTCAGAAAGCAGAAAAACAATTTTGTCTTTCTCAAAGACACTGTGTAGTAAGGGGGAGAGTAATATTTTTGAGGAAACTAAAATTGAGCCTATATTTATACAATGCTGTTTATCTGGAATGTTAGGGTTTTTTTGGGAGACTATTCCACCTGAATATTCTTTATACAATTAGTCACCTTATTAGATTACTTTGGTGTGAATACTTTTATTGAAACAAATTTATTTCCAGTAAAGCTGCTATTATGCTGGTCCCAAAGTGTTTCTTAGCTGGAAAGTTGGTCTTAAGTTCATTAAGGACTGAAATAAGACCCCTCATGTTTAAAATATCCACAGCACTTGTATTAGGGTCTGTGCTACACCTGCAAGCTGCATTTAGCTTTCAGTTGTTGCATAGGATGGACATTTGACTTTGGGTTTGTGTTCTTCAACCCACACAGTGTCACAGCATTTCCCATTCCTCAGAACCATATTTGATTTTTAAACAAATGAGAAGTATAGGAACATGTTTTTTTAGAACTCTGTAGTCATTACTTTTATTTTTGAAGATGTGCCTTGAATCTGAGTTCTCTGAATCTTCACTGGGTTTGTGTGGCCAGGTTTTGGTAGTGCAGGGGCTACAGAGGTAGGTTCTCTGAGAAGCTGCCAGAAGATTCCCCAGTGTCTGACAGAGCCCATGGCAGCTGACTCCAAGGCAGACTCACCACTAGGCACGGCCAAGTCAATCAGTGATGGTAATGATGATGATGATGCTTCAGAGTAACAAATTTAAGAAAGTAAAAGGAGCCCACATTGAAGCCGCCTGTTCCTGAAGGATGGTACTTCAGAGAAGAAGACCCATGCTGGAGTAGGTGGTGACAAACTGTAGCCCGTGGGAAGGACTCATGTTGGAGAAGTTCAAGGAGGGTGGTCTTCCATGGAAGGGAACCCATGCTGGCGAAGGACACTTCTCCCCGGGGAGATTCAATTCTAATTCAATTCTGGTTTGCCCATGATGGCAATTGCTGAGTGATCTCTCCCTGCCCTTCTTTCAACTCATGAGCCTTTTGCAATATTTTCTCTTCTCTGTCCAGTTGTGAAGGGGAGTGATAAAGCAGCTTCAGTGGGCATCTGGCATCCTGCCAGGGTCAAACCACCACAGAATCTAATAATTCATTTCCAAAGTTAAGAACAAAAGCCTACATGTGTGTAGTGTTCATTGACAGAAAACACATAGTGTTCTCATTTGATTCTGGGGTCCTAGGATTATTTTCCTATTTACTATTACTATTATAGTTTACGAACACTGAAAAAATTATAGCTGCCTTTTTTTACATCATATTTTAGCATAGGCTTTGTACAGACCTTCTCTATTAGAGGTAATTGCCAGGAAAATTTTAGTTACATTTCTAGTCTTTTATTATCCATGAAGTATACAACAACATTTCCCCCTTTTTCCTCATTATTTATTTATTTTATGAATTACAGGAAGTAAACAATTTTCACTGAAATCAGGTTTTTTTCAGTGTAGCCTAAGCTGATTACACATCAGTTTAATATATTCACAAAATGTCTTTGAGAATATCTATAATAGGACATACACTATAGTTAAATTTTAAAAATTCATGCCTGTTAAATCCCACTGCTTGAAGTAGTTTGGAAACAGATTCAGCTAAAGAGATGTAACCCCTTTTAGGGCACTTCTATGTCAGCCCTATCAGCTAATTCACTCCAATTAGAAAATATGTTAATCTTCCACAGTTTGCAATGGATCTGCCAGCAAATACCAGGCTGGAACACGTATGACTTGCCTCAGTAAAATAATCCTAGATATTGAGGAAAAACTAGAACAACAATAATTATACCCATCTTGCAAAATATGTGGGTTTTATTTCTTACAGGATTTCACACATATGGAGTAGTAGTGGCAGCTACTCATGTTAAAAACACACATCACTTGTGAAAACAGAAGCTAGATTAAAGCAGACCTATTTTCTTAAATTGATGTAGAACAGAAGAAGGTATTGTGCCTGTTGCTTCAGTTAAAGAAAAATTGTCTTACCACTTGTCAAGCCTCATTTAGGTTCCATAGCTAAAAAAACTATTAGTTAATCACACATTGAAAAAAACCAAAAAAAGGCAAAAAGAAAAATCAACCTTTTTAATGTGATGTATTTTAAGTCTTTATTTTTATTTTCAATGGATTAATCCAAGTTGGAAGGGGACTCAGGCAGTCAAATTACCCAAATCCTAGCTCAAAAAAGGGTCAATCTCCAATTAAAAGACATTTAGATGTAGATAGTAATACATTATTACATTACTCAATAATTTAGAGTTGCCTAACTTTATTTGACCATTTAATAAGCATCCATTTATGCTGATTTTCACAGATGCTTGCTTTGGAAAAATTATAAATTTGCCAATATCAAAATTTCAAAAGAATTAGTGAAATGCTTGGAAGTATTTTCTCCAGCTTTCTTTTATGTTTTCCTCCACATGAGTGAGGAAGTATCTGGTCTAGTCACAACATCCCACCATTGCTTTCATGCTACATTGTTAAAATTTTTTAGAATATATAGTACTTGAGAAAAGCAAAGAGAAATGTGCAATAACAGTTTCTTCTTTACTTCCCAACAAATGATGATCTGTTCAGGAAAGAAGAATTATCTTCTAAAAATGCATTAATTTTCATATAACCTCAATATGTTTAGCAAAATTCATTTTAAATTTATATTAAAGCTGTGAATACATGAAAACTGCTGCCTAACAAATTATCCATGGTCATATTCCAAATAACTCACTTCTGCACTTACTCTCAGGAAACCTTAGCTAGATCAAAATTCACAGCTTATGACAAATGGTTTTCATCTTATTGGCAACATCCTTTAGAAAAAATTTTAGGTCATCAGCGACAGGTGATTTGTGATTGTGGATCTACACAATGCACAACTGCATTATGACAAACATCAATCAAAAATGTCAGTCACAAATTCTCATAGCCAAAAAAACCCAGTCATATAATCAAATTCATGTGTATATTTAAATGCGGTTCCTATAATAAAAATATTAACCTAAGAAGGGAAAATTTGGCTTTGAGCTTCCTTGGAAAGCTGCAAGCACTCCAGCTCTTCACACTAAAATGTCTTATTTAAATTCAGTTAGTTAGTTTGGGATTGGGGTTTTTTTCCAAGCATGGGGTTTCTCCTTGGGAAAGATTCTAAAACACAGAAGCTATATTACCAGAAAAGACCAATAATAAGTTATTTTATAAAGAGATAAGTGTTCAGCTATTTTGTTAATGGGAAGATGTTTGATTCATCTAATGTGGAATTTAAGTTTTTTTCTATTGGCAAAAAACTGGCAAAGTTTTTTACTGGAACGGAATTGAGTGATATCCACCAATTTCATCAGTTACACATCAAGTCATATCACCTCTATAAAAATATAAAGATAAAACCTACAAATTCAAGAAAAATATTTTAATAGGCTTGGACCTGAATTTCTTATTCCTTACCATTTTTAAGAAAGCAAACAAGAAAGGATGTTTTTAACACTCACTTTGCACTTGTTTATCTGGCTACAAAAGGAGAAACGGTCCTCCTGGAAATTAATCATGAACTGCTATTCCCAATACAAATGGTTTGATACAGAAACAAACAAATGCACTCCTTTCTCGAAGCTCAAATCAGTATGGAAATGTTGCTAAGCTCATCTACATAAAATCCAGTGTTTCATATGTGACTGTACATCCTGAAAAGTCTGAAATATGCATACAAAGACCTAATTTTGTCATCTTTTGAAAGAGCAGATAAATATTGCTGAGAATGAAAACAGAATAACCTATGCATGAAGAATTAAGGGAGAAAAAACACTGGTCACACACTTGTTAAAAAATTGGTCCTTTCTGTCATAAAATAACTTTCGTCCTGCTAATATATTTCATTGTTACAAAGGTCATTGTTTGCTTGAATAAGGGGAAATAAGCTGTGAAAACAGTTTATATAATGCAAATAAGAGAAGTTTGGCAGAAGCATGCATGTTAATAAGCAAAGTACAATTCTGACTACAGAGCTACTTGTTGAAAAGTTTTCATGATCTATGACCATCATGTGGCTAAGGGTAAGGGAGACTGGGTGTATCAGAAAACTGTAAATGTGTGCAATTCATAATGCGTACATTTTACATATTTTTTCTTTTCTCTGGAAAGTACTTTGCACAGCAACAGGGGAGATAACAACATCCCTTTGTTTTACAGATGGGAAAACTGCTTAAGGGCAGTGAAATGCCCCATTTGATGACAGAACCAAGGTTTGGGGCGTCCAGTGTACTTCACTGACTCTACAGCCTTGCAGTTTACAAATCCATTAATTATTATTTCTTCTTAGAGCAGCTTTTTCCCCACCTTAGACATAGAGCCCAAAAAGTACCTACAGCAAACTTACCTTAACAAATAAGATGCTCAACTCGCGTTGACATGAAGTGTATAGATAAAATTTCCAGTCATCAAGACCAAAGTCTCTTCCCAGTGATATCAATGAACTCTATTATCATAAAACCTAAGGTGTTCTGTAGTGAATCATCAGGTTTCAAACTAATCATTCAATGAGAAATAGTGGTATTAAAAAAAAAAAAGCTGCAAACAAACCTTTTTTTTTTTTTCTTCTCCAGATTCTGAATGATATTTTCATTTCATTGGCTATTCTTCCACTGTAAATCAGTTACATAAAAGTACTGTATCATGGCTCTACAGACCTGATACCTTGATTTCTTTATATCTTTTGCAGTTCTGGACAGTCTAAACATAAACTGGAAGTAAGACACTAGCTTTGGATCTGACACATTTACAGTCACTTTACCTTAGCATCAAAGTTTACATTTATATTAGCACTCAAATATACATCTTTTTAAAGACATTTGTACCCGTCAGCTATGATGGGATCTATGAATAACCCATTTTAATGTAGTTGTCTTCACAGTGCTGCTTTAGGTTTGGAAATGATTATCACTCACAATTTTCGAGTGGAAACACAAAGTCTGTGATATGAGGCTCAGCTGCATTTCTGAAATCATCATTCGTTATGAGGTCTTAGCCATAAATCAGCTACATTTCTGAGTAAGATCTAGGCCTTAGCATTATGAATCTGACTTTTCCTGTACAGATTTAGGAATTCCAGTCTTTTCCATAATCTTGTAATGAAAGTGCTGTCCAGGGTCATGTGAAGTAGGAAAAATTCAAGCCAAAGAGACCCTGCAACTTAGGTGTCCTCCTGCCACCACAAGTAATTTCGTACTAAAGATTAATGAAAAAAAAATAAAAACAACAAAAAACAGAGAGTGAACACCACCATATTGCTTTCAGCAGTAGTGAAGTAATTTCTGTTTCTTAAACTGAAAAAAGTACTGTGAAGGCATTGAAATATTCACATTTTCTTTACAAGCTGTTTCAGGTTAACTTGTTTAAGGTCATGCAAATATACGGCAACACATATGTTCAGCCTGTTGAATCAAGAGTCCTGACTAATACACATTTCCCTTATTATGCAGTAGTCTTAGTAAAGTCAATACTCCTAATTTTATGCTACACACTTAGTATGAATAATTATTTTGCTGAATCAGGAACTAAATGCCTGAAGACAGTGAGTCTGTGAAGTGCAAAAATGCTCAGGTAGCATAAACTATGTGTATCACACAAGCACAAGCATATGTTTGCCTTTTAATAGCTACTACAGTTCTCAGCAAGACTACCAGCACACTATTTCTTGAAAAATAGGAACCTTACAGAAAAGAAAAACTACAATATGAAAACTTATTTTGCTTTTCTCTAGTAGTAGATTCCCACTGCTCAGCTTTTCAAAATAAATAAAGACATTGGTAGGAAGTAGCAGCAACAGAAATTATCTCCAACAAAGACAATGTGTGCTTTATAAGTTGGCAAAAACTGCACTTTAAGTTTTAATTTTCATAATGCAATCAATTTTTGCAAAGAAAATGGTAAACATGGGTCTTTGCTGAAGGTCTCTTTATGATGAAAATTACTCTGTAGTCTTTTTTTCTGCAGTAGAAATGCATGATTTAGAGGGACAGAGGAATAACAAGCAGTAGAAGGAAATACAGAGAAATACACAATGTCACTTGGGTGTCTCCACCACAACAAAGTGTGATGAGCTGAAGAGAAAGAACTGATAATTAAATAACTGAAAATTACTACAGAGGAAACAAAAGAAGGAGAGAAAAAGACAGACTGGAACAGTTAATGCTTAATTCTGTTCATAAATCATTACATAGATTAGTTGCATTTAATAAAATTTTTCACAAAGTTGTGTGCAGAGGTACTACCAGACTCAGAGTTGTCTAACCAACATATATAGATTCAAAAAATTGTGTAAACAAGGAAGATGTCAAGGGAGGGCTAAATTCTCTCACACAGAAAGAAACTTAAAAGCCACTTTAGATTTCTTAAAATAAATCTTCCAATCATAAGCCTCTAGCTGATCCTACCAAGAGGAACAGAAATGTTTGATGCCATGTCTACTTCCCAGTACCAATGTTTCAGACACTTCTGTAGCCTCCCCTGGACCCACTCAAACAGGTTCATGTCTTTCTTGTGCTGAGGCTCCAGAACTAGAGGCAATACCCCAGGTGGAGTCTCATGAGGGTGGAGAAGAGGGGAAGAATCATCTCCCTTGACCTGGTGGTGGTGCTTCTTTTGATGCGGCACAAGGTACTGTCCTAATTTAAAGAGGCAAATCTGTAGAGTGAAACAGTAGGTGGTGAACACACATTTCAAAGTTCTATAATCTGGTCTGGTGATAAAATTCACATTTGTGGCTCCAAAGCTTCAAATACATTTACTGAAGTTATATTCTGGTTAAATTTAATGCAAAAAGAAAACAGGTTTTATGTAATCTAGGACAATTTCATAATACAAAACCAAATACAGTAGATGAGAACAACCAGGAAGCACATTTCAAAAGTGCATTACTGATCTAAGCTAAGACTTTCGAATAAGTTTACCCTAAAATGAACAGAAATGAAAAAGAGGGCCCATGAGAGATGCTCATGCTGGAATATCTCTAAGACTGTACCTTGATGTGGTGAGGCACTCTCCAAATTCTTCTGCAGATTTTAGATTCTCTAGGTGTCTCAATATTGGTTTCTGCCTATCAGCCATAGGCCATAGCATTTAAATTTCTACTACAGACAGTGGAGATTTAGTGTTTGCTGTTAATGCATACTGCTGAGGTCCTCAGCCCACCTGAACACAGACACCCAGATTTGATCAGGTCTTCAGCTCTCCAGACATCATCATCTGTTTAAAGGAGCCTCAGTTCATTTTTCCAGACGAGGGTCTCTGAGTACTATTTTAAGTGTGTGGTCTCAAACATCTACTCTCGTACAACATGGATCTCCAGTGGTACTGATGATTAGATGTGTATTTTACATGTTCTGCATCCCTCTTGTCATGGATGGAAGTGGCTGAATGTAGGAGAATAGATTATGAAACATTAGGAATGGGGCTGAAGCCGAGACTCATCCCTAATAGGGTGCAGCTGTGTAAGACAGGTGAACAGCATTGAAGGAAAAGAAGCAGTGAATGCTGAGGTGTCTTGACCAATCACAAAAGGTAAAAGGACACACAGGTGTTATACATGTAAGAAAAATGGATAAAGCATCAGGTGGGGTTGTTGGAGTTAGGGGGTTGTGTTGTGAGAGGAAGGAGTTGGTGGTGCTGATTGTGGGACAATAAAGAAAAGGCATGAAGGCTTTTACAAGCTGCTGATGCTTGCTGCCATCTTGGGTGTTAGTCTTTTGGGTCCACTATCAATTAGGGGAATATTCTAGATAACAAGGGGCTGATGTTGGTGTCAGCTGTATGACTATTGTCAAACTGGTTCCTGTTTAAGGGACAAGTAATGGCAGCTGAATTAGCAGGAAGGCAGTGATTGCCATCGAATGGAATACTTTAAGATATGTTTGTTTAAGTCACATCAAAATTCCCAATATCTCCTCAAGTCTGAAAATGCAGTTCTTGAGAAGTAAGCTCTGTAGAAATCACTTCTTCCCAATTGTAAAGGTGCATTTCATTTTGCAATGGGAAAATGCTGCAATGCTTGGTGCAAAAATGACATCACAAAAGCTCTATCTCACTTTGAAAATGAAAAATCATTCTGGTACTTTCATACCCTCAGTCCAGCTAATTTTGGATGTCTTTCAAGTTACAATACGCAGAAGAATTTTTTTTTTTTTTTCCCAATGTGCGTAGAAGATCTAAATAATGTGCTCTGGCTCACATATTAAAGTAGTATTAACAGAAAGGTAACTTCAGAAAGCTACCTTGGGATACTAAAGAGTTACTTTCTTACACAGAATAGATATTACATAAACAGAGTTGGATGAGCTCACTCTCAAAAGCATATGAGAGTGTCTTTGAGAACCATATGACTGGCATTTTGCAATTTCTATAGCAAATTATAAAACAGATTGGTGAAAATGTATTGAATGCTTCATTGCATTTCCTATTTTTGCCTTTTTCAGCAATAAACATATCCTGATGATTCCCTCCCTCCACCAGACTGGCATGTCTTTTTTTAACCAAACTGTTTAGAATTCTGTGTTGTACATCTTCTTTAGTTTCTTTGAGTTTCTTTCTATTTTTGAGCCATACAACTATTTTGCTGCCTAACACCAGAAAACAAGATTTGAGGATTCTTCAGTATTCCAGGCTTTCACCTAGCTTTCATTTCTTTTTCTGATTTTCAGGTCTCTTCTCTCCTGTTTGTCAGTCTTTGGTCTTCTCTTGTGGCTCCTTTGGTTACTTCTTACCAAACTTTGTACCCTGCTCCTTACAGCAGTTCTATTTCTTTTTCCATAGAGTTAAAATCTCTTTTAGCAACACCTCGAACAACTTTCCTACTGTGTACCATTTATTTAACCTTCATAACTTACTCTAGGCCTCATATCCTCTATTTACATCTATCCTTGACTTTTATCCTTTCAAACCCTTATCTGTCCCTTCAGGCACCCAGCATTGCCCATGGATATAATGGATTTGTCGCTCTCTCACAGCCTGGTTTCAGACAACAGGATTGGTTTCCTCTTCCCTTCTTTGCCAAGAGTTTGTCTTTTCTGCTTCCACTCTGCCAGACTTAGCTACAGAGTTCTACTTCCTACTGTCAATATTTTTTTTTTTCCTTAATATACAAATTCCTTTAGGAACATGACAAATTTTCCCTTTTCTCTCTTTCTGTCTCTGTCTCTTTCTCTCTATCTATTGGAAGGTCATCACTGTCTAATCTTCCTGTTTTTTTACCAACAGCTTTTTTTGATCTGCTCCTCTTGGTTACCACAGCTCAAACCACTTCCAGAAGAAGAAAAGAAAATTATTTATTTATAACCTATTTTCTCTGGTTCTTTGCAGCTTCTTATTATGACATATTCTGTCATATGTCTCTTCCATGCTAGCCACTTGCTCATCTATTTTATTTTCTGTAGAAAATGCATATCTTAAGAATGAAATTATTGAAAAGCTGACTATCTCAATTCAAGTAATGTAACAGTGATGACACCAATGAATTTGATTTACTTATCTCCTTTCATACGGAGACTCAAATTGTGTTGAAAATATGTGTATCATATCACATCTAGTTGCACAAAAAAATTATTTTCTTTATTTTTATTTTTCTCTGTGAAGTCACAAAGAAACCTAAAAAACTGCTTCAGTAGAATTTTGAGTCTTGTCCATAATAGAAAACATTTTTGTTGTTACTCATTTAAATTGTGCAATAGATTTTAATACAAACTCCTGTTATTAATATTTTTGTTAACTAGCAAATATACATGCATTGTTTATAAACTCACCTATGTTCTCATGTCTGCTCTTTCTCCCTCTCTTCTTAGCCACCACTTCAAAACCTGGAAAAGGTTATACCAATTGTGGGAGCAGTAGGGTATTTACAAATAAGCATTCTGAAGAAATTTGTCAGTCGAAGTATAATAGAGAAAATTCTACATTCCTTCATTAAAGAGAACTGCAACAAAAGTATTACTTAATTCAGTCAGGAACCACAAAAATTCATCTCAATAATTTCCAATAAATGTAATTTTGAATACCAAGGAAATAAATGGACAGAAAGATACCAAAGTAATCTGCGAAGAGAGTCCAATTTTAACAAGAGAAATAAAAGGATTGGATTTGTCTAATGAAAAATAGATGTCTTCTATATTATCTTCCAGTCCTTTTCCTAGACCAATATAACTCTTCTGTAGTTTTCCCCTCATCTAAATTTAACTATTTAAAAAAATGTTGCTATAATTTTTTTGTTTGTTTTTTTTTTGTTTGGTTGGTTTTTTGTTTGGTTTTTTTTTTTTTTTTTTTTTTTTGTTGTTGTTTTGTTTTGTTTTGCCTGCTTCTCTCTCTTTTCCCTTGTATCTCTGCAGGGTTGTGTAGAGCATTTTTTGCCATTACATCCCAATTTAGGTGCAGTATTTTTACTCTAGTAATACAAGCTTGGGCATGCTCCTGGCATGCTCCCATTGATGCCTGTTGGTTTTTTTAAATGTGATTATGATCTGTCATTTCAAAGCTAAATGTAAATCAACAAAAGTGTTGGTAAGTTACCAGAATCTCCTTTCATCCTCATCCATGTTTTCAGTTCTATATCTGCTGTCAGCCATTCTCCCGTCTTACAACTCTTGCTTGTTCCTTGTTGCCTTCTTGAATAAGTGCTTCTAGTGGGGAATTAGAAAGCTGCTCTTTTCTACCTAGGCCTAGCTGAAATACAGTGAGAGCATTTCATTCCAGAAGAGTCATAATGTTCGACAAGATGTGCAAATTTTTTATAATATACAAAATTATCTGGTTTAAATATGTAAAACCCAAATTGCATAATGTAAAATTAACAACCTAGGAGAAGATTAAATTGGTAGAGGGAGCTAAATATTTGTTTCACAGAAAATGGAATAAAATATTGTGGGCATCTAATTCCCAAAGTCTTTTAGTCTTGCAAACATTTGAATCATTTAGGAAAGAATTGCTGGCATATAGTTTCTTACCTCTGACTTTTAGTAAGGTGACCAAGAAAATAGTTTTATTTCTTATATATAAAAGTACTTCCCACCCTTCTTTATTTTTTTTAACTGGTCTTTAAAAATTTTCAATATTTCTTCTTTTCAGAGTTGTTTTTCTTACTCCTTATCTGTTTCTGATTTTCCATTTTACCATTTCAAGACAAAAAATATATAGCATAAAGGACAGTATTTTAGAAATAAACGACTTAAGAAACAGGTATTTGGGCAAACTAAGTAGCTCATAGTAATGAGCTCTAACTTTAATATGACACTTGGATAAGCAGCTGTGATCCTTGTATGCATGAATAAAGAAATATTGAGTAGAAATAGAAAGCTGATCTATAGCACTAGTTAAGCCATTACTAGAATATTATGTGTGATTCCAATGTCCAAATTACAGAGTGAAAAACAAAAGTTGAAAGTGAAAATTGGGGCTTAGACAAAAATTTATTGGATCAGAAAACATTTTTTGATCAGTTATTAAAGAGTTTGATTTGTTCATGTTACCTAAAAAATACAAACAGATTTGATCACTGTCAGCAGAACCACGACATTACTGTAGTAAGTGCAGACAACTACAAATAGATTCTGAAAGGCAGAGGGCAAATGTTGATGTTATGATTCTGTCCATATTAGGATATTTTAAAGTATAATGGTTTTGTATCATCTCAAAAGAAGGAGCCTGCAGTAAACCATTTTATGGCACTAGTAAGGATACTGGTTAAACTATGATGGCACAGAGATTAGTACCAGCTAGAAACCAGAGAAAAATCCTTCAGGGCTCTTGTTAGGAGAAATGTCATAGAATTCTGCAGGTTGTAAAACACTCTTTAGGACCGTAAAGTCCAACTGTTAACTCAGCCCTGCCAAATCTACTACTAAACCATGCCTCCAAGTGCTACATCCACGTCTTTTAAATACCTGCAGGGATGGGGACTCAACTACTTCCCTGAGGAGCCTGCTCTAATGCTTGATAACCCTGTCTATGAAGATTTTTTCCCTGGCACTACTTGAGGCTGCTTCCTCTTGTCCTATGGCTTGTTAGTTACGTCAAAGAAGATTTCAGTCAGTAATGGCATGATGTAGAAGTGTAACAAGTTCTAGTGACTGAAAGTGGAATCTACTATGTAACTACTACAAACGCAAATAGCCACTAAAATAATTTAACTAGGAATAATATATCTTGATGACTTGATGTCTTGGATTCAATATTGTTTTAAAGAATAGTCTCTAGATCAGACATTAAATATTGATTTAATATAGTATAACTGAAGAAAAGTTATGGTCAGGATACATGTTAGTTAATCATCAACGTGCATAAAGATCTGTTGGTTTGATCTGAATCTGTGAAAAGGGAAAAAACCCTACTGATACAGACCAGCAGAACTACAGAAAATTATTTTTCATTAAAAGAATATTATTAAAATTTCCTGAAAATTCACTGACACTGCACTACTAGTCAGGTGGCCTCAGAAAGTGATCTGCTTTACCTTTCATCCAATTTTGAGAATGCACAGATTAAAGGGACAACAGAAGTTCCCCTGGCCATGCTGAAGGCAGTATTTACAGAGCCACTGGAAACCCTTCCATTCCTGAAGCCTGCTAATATTTCTGCCAGCTTCAAGAGATCTCTCATTGTTTGAGGTTCTGCAGCTCTGAGGCACTGTTTAAATGATGTTCTCAGACTCACTTCTAGCCAGTTTTTGAGTAGTAGTGATCAATCACAATGGAGTTCCTGGTACCGTGTCACAGCAAACTGATTAAACTCTCCCTAAAGAAATCACAGCTGTTATTGGGCCTAACAATATCACCAGGACTTTAAATTACAAAGGAGATTATATTTGTGTCTCAGAGAAAACATTTTAATTTGAAAGCTCAGCAGAGAAAAGGATAAAAAATTTGTTCCAACAGTGTCTAGTGATCTTTGCAGGTATTTAAGAATAGTACATTTGCTTTCAGAACTGTAGTGTGGGAAAAAAAATTCTTTGTTGTGATACTGGCTTGTAAGGTGTTCCTGTGCCTTTTACAGTTTAACTGCTCACTAACAAATAATCCTCGTTTTGCAGGCAGCAAGTACAAGGATAACATTGGCTTCCTTAGCCAGTCCAGAGCTGTTGCTGAAGGGCTGCAAGGACCCACTGCAGTGATGACTCAAGTTGATGGTAGACATCCTAGCCTGGAGGAATTCCACTGATTTCTAAAGGAGAGACTCTTAGGAAAGTAATTACCATTACATAACCTATGATTTAAATATTCTGGCTTTACCGCATCTGTAAATTCAAAATACATTATTATGGGAAGTAATTACTAAATTTAAACCCAGAAATGTTTTACACAGAAGCACTGAAAGTCACAGCTGACACATATGCTTAGGGATTACGTGCAATGTAACTACATCCTTTAAGTGTCTCATAAAATTAACTGCACTGACTTAGTGTAAGTTCAGATTTCATAGAACTGCTGTGTTGCTCAAAATAAAATTTAATGGGTCAAGCAAGAAAAGTGTCTATGATCTCCAAGCACAAAAGAAGCAAATTGATATTAACTATATTTATTTAAAAAACAAATGTACAAAAAAACAAAAAACAAAACTCAAAAAAAAAAATCAAGACTACAAAATCCCCCTAAAAACTCAGAAGAGTGTTTACATTAACTATTTAGCTGACTCAGTACTCAGAAGATTATATTGAATGAGCTCCCTTTACAGAAACAGGCTCTAGATAATATCTTGGCAAAGAGGCAGAACCAGCCTCCAGCAATGTCTAACAAATGAGTGTAATTTAGAGCATAATTTTACACATATTTTGTAGCAGCTTTCCCCTACACTCAGAAGATGCTCTTGTTTTGTTCGCTCAGGGCAAAGGAGCAAGAGCAAGGAGTATGCTGGTGCCATATTTGCATTGTACATCACTGCTTGCCTATGAATAGATGTCTTGATTCCCTTTTCCAGAGAGCTTGCCTTACCATTTTTATATTTTAAGCACTCACAGGCACAAAGGAAAGGGCGACAAGAGCTAAGCAAAACTCAGAGTCATGATGAACAAAATCTGATTGGAATCTGCCTGCCAGCTGAGCAAAACTGCAATTTCCCAAAACATCTGCCTATTACACCCCCAATTACATAGAACAAGGTCAGACAGAAAGATTTGATAGATCAGGCTTGCAAGCACAATATTCACACTCATCAAAACTATTAAAAAATGAATTCAACGAGTCATGTAGCACAGGAGAAGAATTTTTTCAGTTGAATTTTGCAGAGCTTTTGAAAATTCAGTGTATTTTAAGCAGAAGTGATTCAACTTCAGCCTGATTTCTTCAGAGATGATGATTTTGATTTCTTGACAACTCAGATCCCAAGCGTGCCTAAAGATAAGAGAGGCTAAGAATTCTGGAAGAGCCCAAGCTCCCATCTCAGATATACTTTTCTTTCCCTATGCCTGTCACACTGACCCTATCCACAGCGTTCAGGGTGCAGGACAGTGCCTTCTCATTCAGGCCATAACTCTATCCCAGAACTATCAGATGGGAGCACAATACAAAATACAGAAACCGTGTGTTCTCTTTGCACGTGCTGAGGTCCAAACCAATTATGTTTCTGTTGTTTACACTCAGAGCTTTGAATCCAAATGTTATTTCCTTTTCTATATTGGCCACATCTTCAGCTTTGGCTGTTTTTACTGATGCCTGTTGTGGCCCATCTCAGGTTCACTGACCATCCAGAGCAGGCAGAGAGGTACATGGGCGCTATTGAATAAAAGCAAGCTGGAGCATGAACCTGAGACAAATCCTTGCTCATCCACACCACTGAAATATTGGATTGCTCACTTTTTTTTTCCCAAATGCTTCTCCAAGACACATCTGCTAACAAAAAGTTTCATTAACATGGATACCAACAGTCCTGAACCATGTGTTGTGGTTTCTAATCCTGTTTTAATCAGTATTGTAGACATGGCCACAGTATAATACAGTTCCAATCTCACCATTTGGACTCTATTTCTTTATGATGAAACCACAGCAGAAAGGAGAGACTCATATTCACATGCACCATCCTAGTCCGGATTCAGGACATGCCCAGCACCAGCAGGGACCTAGGAATTGGGGTGTGCTTTTAGTGTCTGCTGTATAACTTTACTGAATTAAGTTCTTTTAGAGTGAAAGGTGAGTAATGGCTCATTTTTACAGCATGAAAAAGAGAAAAACTCTTAATCCAATAAACATCTGGAATATAAGGTTGATCTTCATAAAAATCTTTTCTTAAAATTAGGTCAATATAGTGTTTCTTCATAGAAAAAAAAAGCCCATAGAATTATCTTGTTCTTGATTTTCTTTCAAAATGTTTTTCAGTTCTTCTCTTCCCATGTGGGAAAATTATTTATTTTATGTTAATGTTTTATATTCCAATAATGTATTAATATTAATATATAATAATACATAAAAATGATACACGGCATCAAGCCTATGTCTCTTCAGAAGCAGATTTTCATTCTTCAGTTTAGGGACAAGGATGTAAGAAACAGACAGTCCTTAAGTTCCCTTATGGCTCTGAGGATGGTTTTAAAGTGTAGTGTTTTGAGCTGAGTGACAGAGAAAAAAAAAAAAAAAAAACACGAAAATCAGTGGAATTGATATTGCATTCATAGGAATCACATACGAGTCACAACATCCTATGATTTAACTCTACCTTTTTTAACTGGTTGTTTGGGGAGTGGTGTGGGGGATTGTGAGTGTATTTTTGGATTTTGTGTTATAACCTCAGTCTCTCTTACCAAGTGATTATAGCAGATGGTGGATTTTAATTTCACATTAGACAAATTCACAACTTTCACATCTGAGGGAGATCTTAAAGACATGAATTAACTATTAAAATCAGTCAAAAAGCCACCCTAAATGTTTTGATTTTCTCAGGTTGGGGTGAAAATTTCTGAATGTTTCTACTGGAATACAATACAAAAAAATGACATAAACTTTGCCAAGTTAGCATGTGAGAGCATCGTGCTGAAAAAGACTACAGATTGAAACCCAATTCATATATGCTATAGAAATAATCAGAGAAAGGGGCTATGGTCACTGTGGAGCGTATGCACACATTCCCAAATCAAAACCAACATGCTGTTCACAGTGATTTAGAACTCAGAGCTTGGTAAGCAAAAGTGAAGAATAACAATTTAGGAGGAAGATCTGTTTGCAGGCTAAATGTGACTGACATATTTATTACCTACAAAACTTTATTTCTGCAAGTTGTTCTCCTAAGACTTATTGAAGATAGACACTTTCCCCTTTTGTGTGCTATTCAGAAACGTACAAGATATTTACAAGAAACACAAGCCTCTGTAATAAAAAAAATATTCCCATAACAGTTTTAATTTTCAGCACCTGGACTGGCCAGACTGTTCATCTTCATCACCAGACAGTTACACACCAGCATCCTTCCTAAAAAGCACCTCCCTGTCCTCTGCTTTTTATACTATTTTCCATGGTGAACTTTTTTTTTCATGTACGAAAACCCAACCAAATTTCCTAGACACTGCAAAAGTCTCTCCCAAGTTTTCATTAATCACTCACAGACCACAAGTGTAGAAATTAAAATTACTGTGTTCATTATCTTCTTCTTTCCATTCAGCTTTTAAATGCAGACACCCCTGGTACAGACTATGGCAGCTGTTCAACACCAACAGCCATGTTGCTACTGTGATACTCCTGTTACAGTGCTTTATCTTTCATCTCCTTAAGAGGAATAGAATTGGCCAAGTGGAGATTAAAAAAAAATTCCAAATAGTAAAGCAGACAGACTCTAGTAGGTAGAATGTTCATTCAGTGAAATATGTAAAGGTAGCAAAAATATCTTTAAAATTATTTAGAAAACAGTCATAAACTCCTTAGAGAATGAAAGGTCCACATAATATTACTGTTAGAGATGATTTAGAATTTTATTTTTCCTACAGAAATATTTTCTGTTTCTATATACAGAAGGGGTATATCTACTCTAAAACACCAAATTAATTGTGCATTAGATTTATTTGATCTATTTTTTCTTCTAGGTTTTTTTTTTGGGGGGGTTGTTTAGTTTTGTTTTGTTTTGTTTTGTTTTGTTTTGTTTTGTTTTGTTTTGTTTTTTTCTCACAAAGTCTGGCCAAACCAGATAGATTGTTAAGAATTTATTTTCTACAAAGCCAGCATTTGTTGGAGGGCTATTTTCTACTAATACAGTTTTTGCAAGAATTCATGCCAAAATATTTTTGAGTGAGATACAGCTCAGGAAGATTTCAACTTGAAACCTATAATTATTAAAAAGAAGAAAAAAGGAGATAAAATATAGCCTTACTTATATTTAATTGCCTCAATGAAAACATACTTGCATCTCTGCACTGCTCTCCTGAAACACCACGTGGAATGCTGAATCCATCTCTGGGGTCCTCAGCACAAGAAGGACATGGACATGTAGGAGCAGGTCCAGAGGAAGCCACAAAGATGATGTGAGGATTACAGCCCCTCTCTTATTAACACAGGATGAGGAAACTGGGGTTGTTCAACCCAGAGAAGAGAAGGGTCTGGGAAGACCTTATTGTGTCCTTCCAGTACCTAAAGGGATCTTATAATAAAATGCAAGACTGATTTTATTACATGGGCCGGTATTCATAGGTCAAGACAGAAATAAATTTTAACCGAAAAGGGAGATTTAGACTAGAGGATAGAGAGAAATTCTTTATTCAAAAGGTGGTGAGGCACTGGAACAGGTTGCCCAGAGAAGATGCTCCATCCCTGGAAGCGTTCAAGACCAGGTGAGATGATGATCTGAGCAACCTGGTCTAGAGGGTGGCATCTCTGTCCATGTCAGGGGAGTTGAAGCTGTATTCAGTTCAATGTCATTTCCAACCCAAGCCCTTCTACAGTCTATGTTCCTATAAATCACTACCTTTACTCCTATTTACATCTGGATATTTTATAGAGAAATAGCACAATTCAACCTATAAATCCATGCTTATAAGTAAGGAAGCAAAATAACATTCACAGATGAAACCCAGTTTGTGATAAACCACAATTTGGATTTACAATAACTGTTGCCTCATTCTTTTTTCACCTTCCTTTTGCAATGTAATTGGTCAAAATGACCTTTAGTGAGAAGTTGAAGAATCTTGTACTCCTTATTTCAGACAAACTATTTTTTATTGTTAAATATCAACAGAAAAATGTATTGCTACTACTCAACCTGAACATTCAGAGTAAAGGCATGCAAAGGGAATTTCTGAGAGTGTAGTTAATTATTGCTATTAGGTGCACTGCCAGGGACTGAGAGTGGAGTGACTGCTAATGCAGTACTCAGGGACACTGATCTTGGTACTAGGCAAGTCATGGTGCTGGTGACCTTCACCAGTGGATTATGACAGTGACACCCTGCAGGTGCTCCACAGCTACAACCTGTATCTGTTGGATGATTGGTGCTTTGATAGCCATATCTTTTGAGGGAAATGCATGACCTGTTCTGACCTCAAGAAAAGAACATGTACCAGAGGAAAAGGGCTCATGGTGTGCTAATAAGAGAAGGTTATGACATTTTCAAAATGAAGGAGAAAGCAAATTAGGTTGAAACCAAGTCTGATAAATCTATATCTGCATGAACCTGGGTATATCTGTTATATTTTTTTATATTTACTTGTGGACACAAAAGAAATGGATTTTCTTTTTTAGCTGCACAGATCTATAAAGTTGGAATTTTAGTAAAAGGGAATGAAAGAGCCAAATCTACTTCTGAATGGCAAACAATTAAAATTGAATAAGAATGCAATTCTTGACTGTGACTGTTTTCTTAAGTTGATGTTTTCAAAATGAAATTTAGTTAGCAGGCGTAAAACCCCTGTAAAAATGTGCAGATATGACTGGCATTTTACAAATCAACAAAATAACCTTCATTTTTATTATCCAAACAGGTCACAGAGTTTTTGTTATTGTTCTTGTGCTTTCTGTATGCACAAACATAGGAAGGTCAACAACTTTCTATTTTCTTTGAAGAACACATACAGAAAAGATACCAGAAGAGAAATAAACTCCTGAAATTGCAACTACCACAGATGCATTTGCTAGCTCTATTACAGAGACAGAAGCATACAGAGCAGGGAAAATCTACAAAACTATTAAGACAGTGACCTCAAATAGAGACTTGAACTTAGCTGTTGCCACTATAGCAGTCTTATTGAACAAATTGCTGTAGCTAAATGCCAAAAGAAAAAGGTTTTAATATCCAAATTTCAGGTAAAAAAATTGGAATCTAATTATGAAACATGTAAAAGTTTTGATGATGAACAGATAGGTGTTAACTTATTTATGCCAAAATTCTCAGGGTCTGGCTCTTAAATTCTGGTATTTGAAGATAGACGGTGTTTTAACTTGCAGAGAACTGCTTAGCTCTGTTCATCCTTCTCAGACATTAACCTTACACTTAAATTAGGTAGCCAAGACAAAATCACTTTCTCCTGAAATACAAGACAGATACTGATACTGTTTTCTCATCTAGTATACCTCACCTTCCTGACTAGACAAATGATGTGAAAATTTCAGTTGACAAGGCCTAAAAACCATCTTTACATATCTGTAAATTGTCTTATGTGGACCAAAATCTAAAATTTTAGTTTCATCAGTCCCAAGCTATTGGATAATCTGAGAGAAGTGGCTCTCAATCTGTTTTGTGCTAAATTCACTCTGTTTTGCCTAATTATCTATCAAACAGAAATGAGGTTTTATTGGAGTTCTTCAAATGTCAAATTAGTTCCTTGCCATTACTTAGTTTGGAAATGAATACACATACCTTGCTATACTCCACCTGTCTTTAATGTAAAGCTTTATCTAATGGATATGCTCTGGGAGTTACAAGGTGTTTCAACACTCCAAAGAGGGTAGTCAGATAGTCACACAACCTAAACACACTCAGCTTCCATTCTAAGCTCCTTAGATAAAAAATAACACCAAAATATTGGAATCAGGATTCTGAAGTGTTCGAAAGTAGTTTCACTGAAAAGTACGTAGTCCTTTTTTGTCCAGTCATAGTCCATTTGCCCCCCACACTGGATATTATCTTCTGGAATATTTTGTAAAAGTGAATGAGCTACTTCCCTTGGAAAGTAAAATGGGTAAGTTCTCTGAAGACCTGCAACCAGCAAAAAAATTAATGATTCCACCAACACCTCTTAGCACAGAGATTGAGTTAGCTGACTGGTAAGCATTGTGCATCATCATCACATTATGAATGAAGCCAAAGTGAACTAAACTCTGTTCCTCATTGTCACGCCTACAAAAAAATAATTTGCTTCACATATCATTAAAAAGATTAGTGAGGGTAAATTATTTCATCAAAATACACACAAAATTAAAAGTATTTAACCTCAAGGAAAGTGGGGGATGCTCCTGGAGTAACTGAAAGAAATTTGAATTTAACGTAATTAGGAAAGCAATCATAACTGAATTGCATTTGTGGACCAATGCATACACATTCTTAAACTGTAAGAGTAATGTACATGGAGTTGAAGGAGGCAAACTCACAGCATCTAAAAGAATGAAAAAAGTCATCACACATTTAGTAGATCATATAAATTGAACTCAAAACTCATTTTACAGGAATTTCCAGGAGTAATCACTTTCTTCCAAATGGAGTGATACTGGATTCCATGCATGAATAAAACCTGTGCTCAGCATAATAGATAATTTGGGCATCTCTCAGTGGAACATCCCATAGCTATAAGGGTTTTTGTGCTGGGTATGACTGGGATGGAGTTAATTTTCTCAACAGTAGCTGCTATGAGGCTGTGTTTTAGATTTGTACTGGAAACACAGCTGATACCAAAGGGATGTTTTTGTTACTGCTGATCAGTGCTCGCACCAAATCAAGGACTTTTCTGCTTCTGACTGCACCCCAACAGAGAGTGGGTTAGGGGTGGACAAGCAGCTGGGTGGGGTCGCAGCCTGGACAGCTGACCCCAACTGGCCAAAGGAATATCTTGTACTATATAGCATCATGCTCATTACATAAATTTGGAGGGAAGACGAAGAGGGGGAACATTTGGACTGAAAACATTTGTCTTCCCAAGTCACTGTTAACACGTGAGGGAGTCCTGCTATCCTGCAGATGGCTGAACACCTGCCTCCCCATGGGAAATGATGAATGAATTCCTTGTTTTACTTTGCTGGTGACTTCTTTACCTTTTAAACTGTTTTTATCTCAACCTATGTGTTTTCTCACTTTTACTCTTTCAATCCTCTCCCTTATCCCATCATGTTGGGAGTGAGTGAGTAACTCTGTGGTGATGAGTTGCTGGTTGGTGTTGAAGTACAACAATTTGTAACAGCAGTTCTTTCAGAAAGGTTGAGGCCAGGGTGTAACAGTCCACTCCTATGAAATCTATGGTCCTCTAACTTCATTAGGGTCCCAGGGGAGTGTTGGTGGCAAGAGTAGTTTGGAATTTAGTACTCAAATTCAACAAAACGCTTAAAGGAGACATAAGACTGTGATTAAATACTTTGTTGACATGGGAAGCCTAAGTTCCCCACTGGAGCAAAACGAAACTAGATGCAGCTGGCATGTTAGTTCTGCTGCAGCATCTAAGTATCAGAACATTTATCAACATATGGTTCACTTCAAAACCTGAAAGGCTGTGATAGTGCGGAACAGGATCAGAGTTAAACTATTTCAGTCATTTGTTTAAACAGCACTAACTACTGGATGTATCACTAGAATAACCTGTGTTAATTGATTTAACCACTCTTGCATTCTTTTTGGGGTCTTGCACTTCACAGAGAGCTTTTGAAAATAGAGTTTTTAGAACTGTCTGTGAATTTACCCCAGATAAACAGTTCTAACAGTGCAACAATTTTGGAAGTGCTGTTATGGTGGTGGGGGGGGGGTATCCTGTGACCTGGAAAAAATACTCCATCAGATATCGCTAATCCAAGGCCAAGAGTATTCTCTCACCTCATCTAATTTCTTGTAAAGAGAGTAAAAGCATCATGCCACTGTTACTGAAAGATCAGAGAATTTGTCAGATGGAATTTGTCAACGTAAGAATATATATCAACGTGGATATTTGAAAATTTGAAACTCTTTTACATGTTGAAAAAATTGTAAACAATAAAACTAACTTTTTTTAAAGTACTTATGCCTTTAATCTTTTCTAGCTGTTAGAACAGATTAAATGCAATCCTCCTATCATGATGAAGAGATGATATTCTACAACATACTTGGAAACAGATGTTTACTAATCGCTGATAAATTCTGCATATTTAAAAGGAAAAATGGCTTTTAGAGACACTGCTGATGTAATTATAAGAGCACATACAAACCATATGTAGATTTGAAACAAAATCTAACCTGGGGATAAATACAAAACTGCTGCAGTTTACAGTCAGGGACTTGCCCCCACTTAAGCTGACTTCTTTAAAAGTCAAATGACATAAAAATAAGCCTCCATAAAAATATTAGAAAAAAGCATTCTTTTATTGAATTGCACAAACTTGCAGTCCTGTTTTGTATTTCCTATTTTAGTAAATGGATAAATGGATCCTTTGAAAAGTTTTTACAAATCCACTCAAATGCACACCTTTAAAACAATGCCTTCTGAAAAGAAATACCAAACCACGAACATGATACTTACTTTGGAGACAGAAGCATGCAGCCAGAGAATGACTCCATACAATGCAGCTGACATGTTCATTGAAACCAGACTGGCAGTTGCTCATATTCTTCATAGCTCTGGATATGAAGATAAAATGAGTAACCCAGTTAGGCTTTCTGTATTATATTTAGGGACTTTTATTATTACACATGGATTAAGGAAATTAAAAGAGTTTTTAGACCTGCTGCACTCACTGACATTGGAGAAAATTATATCTACTGCTTTCATCTGAAAAGTGCTTACTGGTACTTCAGTGTTATGGAAAATTTGCTGACTAAAGCAAACAACACTGTAGACTAGACATATATGTGTCTACACAGAAAACTGAGGACATAAATATGTTAACAACCTGCTCCCAGCCACGGTGCTGAATTTCCACAGAATTTGTAAATGGCCTGAACATATAGAGAGCTTCTTATCTGCCAGACATTCATTCAGGGATACCACTATTAAAAACAAAAACAGCAACAACAAAACCATGAATTAAAAAAAAAAAAAAAAAAAAAAAAAAAAGACACAAACAAAAAAAGCCACAAACCCCAAAGCAGAAATGCAACTCCAGACTGCCTAACATGAAAAATGTTTGAGTGCTTCTTGTCTAATACTTTGTGCCTGTAAGGTAACAAAAAGACGGTCAGATAAACAAAATATGGAATCCTACTGGATATGTGGTACTTCATCTTTTTTAAAAAATAATACCTTTTGTCCAAGTATCAGAACATTTTAACAGAAGAGTCTTTGGCATGTCAGAACATTAATGCACCTATTGAGAAAATTTGTTTTCTAATGAATAATATCTGGAATGAAACAAAAGGAATTTTTTAGTAGGAGATATAGTAATTTTTACAGCAGTCTGCATGGCAAAAACTGAACCCTGCAACTAGCTGTGAGGAACTGAATCATATAAATATTAAAATAATAATAATGCTGATAAAAGGATTATTTTTACTAAAGATATAGCTAAGTCTTGGACATTTTTGAATGTAGAAACTTCTGCTAGCTTGCAAAGTTCTACAGTCTATTGCTTCTATAAAGACAAAATGTCAAATACATTTCATGCCATATCCATAGATAAAATACAGATATACATGTCAATAAAGATTGATTCTTATTTTCCCTTTTAAGACACTTATGTTACCAAACAAATCTGACTTATGCACTAGAGAAGTAATACTGTAAAATGAACAAGGAAAATGCATCATGGTTTCCATGAACATCCACAAGAAGTTTGTGTTCCAGTATTACTCATATGGCCAAAGTATTTGAATTTAAATGTCTGTAGAGTTCATCCATAGCAGTTTCCAATACCTCCATATTTTATGAATATTTGAATAAATGGTTATAAAATGGAAAATCAGACAAGGAATTCTTTACTGACTGTACTCACCTTGCTTATCCTGAGCTAGGCATATCTCCATCTTATTTGGGCACCAGTGACCCTTTTCTTAAGCTTACTGGCGCACTTCCATATACTACATAGGGACTGGCTGTGACCATATGGCTCATGTGGATTACACACCCTCAAATTGATGCTAGATCTTAACGAAGACTTGGCAGTAGTTAATTCATAGCCTAACTCAAAATGGAACTTTACTTTCCCTGGAGACACGGTGATAAAAGAAAATATAGCCATAATTTTTAAGGGTTCCAAATTCAACAAATTTTGCTAAATATACAGAACTAGACTCAGAGAAGAAAAGCAGAGAACTGTTCCCACACTAATGAGGTTTAGAATTACTCACATGTAATCACTCACAAAAACTGTTTATTGGAACAGAGAATAAGTTGTTCTTTCTGAGAACAATATCCTATAAAATAAAACCCCATCTCTCATTATGAGTAACTTGTGAATTGTAACTTGACTGAGCAAGTTCTCCCTTACTTGACTTGGGATACGCTGATGAATTACTTCAATCAGCTTCTGTGCTGGTGAAAATCATATTTAAAATTAACTGACTGTAACATCTGTTTCAATGCTGTAAAGTGCTGCATTTGGACTGTGGCTGACACATGCAGTTGCACAGAGGACATAGGTATGCCTAATGTCGCACAGAACTTCTTGTGTTCTTAGTGGTATATTCTGACAAAGCAGGATTCATCTCAACCATTATTTAGGTATCCAAGCTCTCTTTCTCTTTTGCTGACAGGGAATTATTTATTTCCACAAAATGGTCCAAGCTATTCTAAAATATTTGCCTTCTCCACATCCTTGTTTCTCTTCATCAGTGTTGGAAGAAGACTGAAGAGTAGCTGAGATTTCTCATTTTTAAAAAGTTGCTGGATGCAAATACCCTAAAAAAAAATCACTCCCTGCACTCTGACTGTAAAATTTTATGGTTACATTTTGAATGAAATCTTAATATCCAGGCAGCTGGGGTTTTTTGTGGGTTTTGGTTTGTTTATTTGTTTGTGTTTGTTTTTGTTTTTGTTTTTTTCTCTTCTTCTTATCTGAAAAACAAAAACAAAGCACAGAGAAAAACATGTGGGGATTTGCCAGAAAGAAAGGTGAAATATCAGAAGATCTGGAGTGCTTAGCTCTGCACTTATATGTTTACTTACATGAGATGTTGATACTGTTGTTTCTAGTGTTTTCCTCTTAGTTGACGAACTTTTGATGGAAAGGTGTGTGTAATTAGAGCTGTCAATATTGAATTCTAAATGCGCAGTGCACTATGAATTTAATCTAAGTTTCCCAATCCCCAGTCCTCCCTCGCCACTGCCTCTGGGAAAGGCTGAAGCACTTGACTGCTGCTGTGGCAAATTGGGTTCTAATAAGTATGATGCTTTACTGCTTCTTGTTTTTTCTAAGATACAACAACAGCATTTCAGAAGAACTCACCTGGGCATTAATTCAACAAGAAATGTTGGTAGGAGTATTATATTTTCCACGTTTCGATATCTCGCTGAATGACTTGCATATAAAGAGGCCTGGCAGCTGGTTTGTGTCACTGACTGATGTGCTTGTCATTTCAGAGTCAGATTCGGCAGATTCACTTCTGCCAGGCTTAAGAATTATATTCAATTAGCATTTCTCTATTATTTTGCAATTTTAACTAGCATGAAAATAAAAAATCTAAAATAATTATATTTAAATGTTACAGGGTTTTTTTAATGTTGAGAAAAAGGTAATCTCAGTTCATGTCACCTTTATCAATAATAATATGTTTATTCAGAGATAGAAAGGGTCTAAAGTAAGG
The DNA here is from genome assembly GCF_029207755.1 of Chamaea fasciata. Classification (NCBI taxonomy): domain Eukaryota; kingdom Metazoa; phylum Chordata; class Aves; order Passeriformes; family Sylviidae; genus Chamaea; species Chamaea fasciata. The sequence continues at coordinate 57,529,513 of NW_027094087.1, read as the reverse complement.
AATATTAATTTTTAGTGCATCAAATTAGTTCCAGTCATATGTTTACATCCCCAGGGAGCTCATTCATATCAACAACTAGATAGGTTATACAAGGTATTTCAATAAACACCTTATTTAAGATGGATGTTTTCATGCTATGTAGAATCTCATCAGGGATTAGGATGAATTCATATGTTATGCAGAACTAAAAAATGCCACAAATTTTTCATCAGAAACCATGGATGCACAAGGCCATCTTCCAATCCACAGGTTATTTTATTATTTATTGCATTTTGTATCTGTTGCTGAACTCAGAAAAGAAAAAGAAAATGACAGAAAGAGCCCACATCATTGTCACAATTAATGCAAAAAAAAAGAGTCATTTTTCATTTTATTTTAGAAAAAACAACTTCTCCATAGTTCAAATGCCACCAGATGGGTCCTGCTGCTCTGAAATAATGTTATCATTATGCTGTATAAAATGACCAGAACTGAAGCTTCTTCAATCAGATCACAGCCACAGTACAATTTACCAGACTTTGAAGCATGACTTTTCATTCAGAATTGAAATAAAGTTATTTTAGAACCATTTACATCAACACCTCTGGGTTTTTCTCACAAAAGATTTCATTACACAGTTTCGTAGCAAGAATTTAAGCACATGTAGAATTGTAAAATATTTGCACTTGGTATTTTGATCCTTGCACTAACTGGAATTAGCTGCAAATTCCCCATAGTCTCCTCAGCAACATGACCCTGGGGAAATTGAAGCAGGTGAAAAATTAACCCTGTTTGACATTGCTGCACTGCCCAGTTTGTCTGCCTAAAACAAGGCCTGGTGTCGTCTCCCTACGCCGTGGTGTATCTGAAACATGCAACATTTATGCCCTGTAACATGGCATTGCCATTGCTAATACAAGGCCATAGGTTTTCTCTGAGTTTACTTGGTTTGTAGGGGTATGGCTTGCCAAACCTGCTCTGCTGGAGCTTTTCTTGACCTGCCCACAGCATTATTTCTCCTGGTTTATCATGGCCACGAATTCTCTAATTGCCTGGATGTCTATGGCTAATTTGTTTTACTTTCTTTGTAGTTGACAGTGCAGCAGTGAGAAGTTACTATTTGCAGGAGAGATTTTTGCCCCTAACAGAAGGAAGTGGAGAAATGCAGTCCTGGGATGATAGTAAAGGTCTTCAAAGACCAACGCAGAGGTGCACTGGCATGAGATGACGTATGGGGAAAAGGCTGGCACCAACAAACCCACAGCTAAAAACCTCTCATGATTGTTAACTCTTCCATGGCAAAACTGGCTTAGGGGTAATAAAGAGAACAAAAATAACATAAAAGCCACAATATAGGGTCAATTTGGATATAACATGGAGCTAATGGTCATTGAAGACAGAGTAAAAGTTTTAAAGCATGCTAACAAACATAATTACATTTATTCCAAGTGGATTCTAGAATGATGAAGCCATTAAAATCATATTCTTACCAGAGAAAAAAGAACAAGCTGACAGCTGTAGTGTTTCCCTCTCTAGCAGTCCAAAGCTGTTTTAAGAAGCTATATTAAGTTGTCAGTAGTATAAGATCCCAAAATGCAGTGGAAGGGAAGGCGTAACACCTGAAAAAGGAACACAAATTAAGAAGTGTCTGTTAAAATTTAAATTGCATTATTAATACTGTTGAAACTTCTTTATGCATGCAAGTATCATAGCTGCATTCTCATTTCTTCTGTAAAATTAGGACAAAATATGATTCTTGAACTGCAGTGTTAAAATATCAGCTATACTAACAGTAAATTCTCAATTTGATGTATATATTTATACAGTATGCTTCATCTCAGCCCAAAACCCAGAATTTGAGCATAGTATACAGGATAAAGAGCGAGTATGAGCAATCAGTTGCATTTGCAAATCAATTTAAAACAGCTTGAAGACTTTCTGGACAGCATGAAACCATCATTGGAAAAAAGGGGATGCAAGAGTAGCATTTTCCAATTGCAGAACGGATGCTGAGTAAAATAATGATACTTTTGGTAGAAAAGTCACAAATACAAGTTTCTCAATACTTACAAGTGCATTAATGGGAAATTGTTGAAGCTGTTTTCCTAGGTGGTTTTGAATATGAATACTCAATGCATATATTTATGTTTCTGAACATATTTTATTCCCCTGTAATCTTTTAGGAAAGGAAAAACCCTCATACAATAATAAAACATGACCTGAAAATTGAAAATTGTCCCCTTTGAACAGCCATGAGTAATTATGTTAGTCCCACAATCTTTAGAAATGTCTTCCTTTGTGCTCTCGTTTTGCCTTTCCTCAAGTTCTAAGCCACTAGTCAGGTAGATGCTGACTGGTGACGGCAGAGCAGCCACAGAAACTCGGAAAACATTTTTTTTTAATGTGACTGGAACAATGACATAGTCTTTCAAACACTTTGACATCCCTCACTGGCTGACATTCTGCCTTAAAAAATATCCCTGTCAACCGGAGCAACTGACACATGGACGGTAAGTCATGGGATTCAGATCATCATATGATCCACTGAACGCCTCGATGCGTTGTAAATGACAATATGTGTCTGCATGTCAATGCAGTGGAGCACTGGGGGAACATAATGGCCCAGTGTGATGCTTTGGACATTTTTTTAGGCACCCATACATCTCCACTTTTCTTAGTCATTCTCAGCAAGGAAGGAAAAACTGAAGAGAGAGAAGGAAGGAAGGAAGGAAGGAAGGAAGGAAGGAAGGAAGGAAGGAAGGAAGGAAGGAAGGAAGGAAGGAAGGAAGGAAGGAAGGAAGGAAGGAAGGAAGGAAGGAAGGAAGGAAGGAAGGAAGGAAGGAAGGAAGGAAGGAAGGAAGGAAGGAAGGAAGGAAGGAAGGAAGGAAGGAAGGAAGGAAGGAAGGAAGGAAGGAAGGAAGGAAGGAAGGAAGGAAGGAAGGAAGGAAGGAAGGAAGGAAGGAAGGAAGGAAGGAAGGAAAGAAAGAAAGAAAGAAAGAAAGAAAGAAAGAAAGAAAGAAAGAAAGAAAGAAAGAAAGAAAGAAAGAAAGAAAGAAAGAAAGAAAGAAAGAAAGAAAGAAAGAAAGAAAGAAAGAAAGAAAGAAAGAAAGAAAGAAAGAAAGAAAGAAAGAAAGAAAAAGAAATTAAGGGAGGGAGGAAAGATTTAGTTTGTCATGTATTCCAGAAGGGTCATTTAGCAGCTGTACAATGTCCAGCACTGATAAATCTCTCAAGTACTGCAGCTGGCTAAAATCAATCTTCCATCTCTTTGGGGAAATTAAAACACTGAAAATGCTGGTAGTGAAGGAGAATTTTTTGTGGTGCCACAAATGGATTCACAGACATTGATGATCAGACAGCAATTGCTGAATACAATCAAATACTCAATTAACATGGGCAGGGCACTGCAGCGTATAGATGGAATTAATCTAGTAATGGTACCTTTCTGGACACTGAAAATGCACCAAGTTTATGCTGTTAGCCCTATTTTATCCACAGATAAAATATGATTAACTGCATAAACCTGGTGCATATGTGTAGGGAGATTAGATTTCTCCTTTTTCTGCTTGATTCCAGTTACCTAAGGAAGTTCAAGTCTGCAGATACTTAAGAAGGTTCCAGTCAGAGAACAAAGATTGAGTAAGTGAATTCACTTCGATTTAGTAGTAAAGTTTTTGGGTCTGTTTGGAAACTAAATAATAGGAAGAAAGCATTCAAAAGGATACTAGACAACAGATGCCTACAGTCCACCACTAGTAAGAGTAGGAAGGAAACATGGTATTAAACAATATTAAATTATTATTATTAAATTTTTATATTATAAACAATATTTAAAAGACATATAATGTATTTTAGAAACAAGAAAAAAGCAGGAATAAATGAGCTATCCTTTTTATCTCAATGCATCTTGTCCTATCTTTTCCTATTCTATCCCATCCTATCCTTCATGTTGTTACTCATCTGTATGTGATTTTAGCTTGATCTCTGAAAAAATGTACTATGTCACTGGGAAATGCCAGGGCTACTACTACTGAACTCAGTGTTCAGTGAGATTCTTGGAGTTCTTTGCATAACTTTATAGGGAGAAAAAGCATGCTGGATTTCTATGAACAAAAAAAAGGGCTAAATTGAAAGACATTTCACTTTGGTTCTCTGAGGTGCTACCTTTAGGGAAAAAAAATCTGTTATCCTTTCACTTCATGGCTGAAGATTTTCTTCATTTCAGACTTGAATTATCATCTTCCTCTACTACCTATAGAAGTGAAGGACAGCTAAGCTCCTAGCTTGGGTGGCTCACAAGTGAAGTGGAATGGACTTCAGTGTTTGATTGTTTGTTGGTTGATATTTCTGTTGCTCCCTAGCATCTATTTTGGATGGTACATTCCCATGTCTTTCCTGAAATATGGAGTGGAAATCAAATCTGTCACATAAATTTAGTAGAATAATCATTTTCTTACCTGAATGGGAATATGAATAATTTCCATGTGAATTCTGAGGCAATGAATAACTAATTTTTGAAATGCACAGTGAAAGTTGAGGGAAGAAGAAGGACCGTAATACCTGAGTCCCTTTGAGTGCATTGAGTTTATCCATTTGTAAATGAGAGCAATTATATGTTCCACATAGTGGATTAAAGCCTAAGTTCATGAATGTTGGCAAAGACTCCAAGATCTTTAGCTGGAGTGCTGCACAGAAGTTACAAGATTATTTCTAATGCCGAATTTTATTTTTAAATGGTTTGAATATTTCTGATTAATAAAATGAATCTAACAACAACAACAAAAAAAAAAAGTCTAAACAAGGAGGTTTTCTCCTTTCCAGTGTTATAGCTTTGGCACTTTGTTACAACTTAACTATTTTAAAGTTTGAATTTTGAAAGGAAAACATTTTGAAGGGCTTTTTAAAGAAGTGTTAGTATTCTAACAGCTCTCACTAGCAATACAGGTAAAAGACTAAAAGGCTTTCTGTTATAAATCTGGATTTCCAGGATTAATTTATCATCTTCTTTAAAATCCCGTTGGGTTAAAACTTGTCACACAAGCTGTCAGCCCATATCTCATTGGGTTTTTTTCCTAAAAGGAAACATTTCTAATACTTCAGAAAAATTTTAGATATGAACCAATCCCTCAGAATAGAATTTTAATTGGCTTACATGGGGTTTTTTTGATCAGATGAAGATAGAAATGCTGTCAGGCACATTTGCAACAATGCACACTAAACCATTATTATTATGTGTTCTAGATATTTAAGGGGTAAAACCAGCATTTAATAGCCCACAGATGCCTAGTACCCCTCTTGTCTCATGGGTGAATGGAAGATTAATGAAAAGATTAATGAAGTATTCTTGCAGCCTCTTAATGTGGATTTTACAGGATGCTGGTTAAAAGGATTGTGTTTAGTTACTGGAAAGGCTGATTGCAACCTGCAGTACTGAAGCCACATAAATCATTGCATTAGCATATAGAATTGAGACAACAAGCAATTTTAAAGGTACTTAAAATCATTTCTTGATTGATTAAATTCTTCTCCCAAGCAAGAATATTTTACTTAATGTCAGTAAATATGAAAAGCACAGTCTCAGTCCTGAATAGCTACTTAGTCCTCTTTTCCCTTTTCTGGCATGCAGCTACACAGATTTCTTACAGTATGTTTTCCAAGTACCAGAAACCACTCCAGCATCACCAGCTTTTACTGTGGCACTGTTAAGACAAAAGACCTTCAAAACGGTGCTCTGCTACTCTGAATAAATGGAATATTGCACTATTAAAGAGAGTATAGAAATATACTATAGAGGATGAAAGACTGCTGGCATTTTTGTAATGGATCCAGGACAAATTTTTCACAATAGTCTGTGTAGGAGATCAGTCTATAGACATCTGTCCTCTTCTGAAAGGATCTAGCAAAGAGTGGTGACATAAATCCCTTCCGCACTCCTGCTAGCTTCACAGTTATATTCTGACCCTACTCGTTTCCGAGGAGCAGAGCCTGTGGAGCACTTCCCTAATGCCTGTCCCATCATCCACACGTTAGAATAAAGATTTTCAAATTCCAGATTTTCAAAGATTTCCAACATCCACATGTTAGAACAAAGACTTTCAAACCAAGAGAAGCTTCGGTGCTACTCCACACACATCTGCTTACAAGTGTAAATATTTGTGTGCATGTGAGTGCACACATTAATCCAGGTGAAGGTGTTGAGGAGGTAACCTGCCTTTCTCTCTGTCAGACTGCTCAACTGCAAGAGCTCCTCTTGCCATTGTGTGTAGGTTTTGCTTCTGCTTCTTTGTTTTTGTTTTCACCAGTGAATACACACAGACTGCAAGGTTCAGAAGACAGGTGGAGGAGAAAGAGAAAAAGCAGTACATAAATGTTGATTTCACAAGGGTTGTTGGGTATTCATTAGAAAAATATTTATAACCACTCCCAATGCATATGCTGATTAAATTGGTCACACATTTTTTGCTGCTGTTTGCTAAACATGCTGTAGAGTTTTGCAGAATACCTATCAGTTAAATCCCAAATGGAGTTCTGCTTGAATTGAACCTAGGTTCTTAACCATATGCTTCATGCTAAAACGTTAATTGGAAATATTTATGGTACTGAATTGTGGATAACTATTTGTTTTCCATACATACCAATTAGTTACTTGTTTCTTTTTTAAATTATTATTTTATTATACAAAATATTATTAATATTTTGTAACCTAAGAAAATAGGAGGACTGACTTTTTAAGCACTTTTCATGCACAAATATACAATCAAGATTAGCTCAGTTGGTAACAGCATGGGGCTAATAACACCAAGGTTGTGCATTCCATCTCCAGATGTGCCATCCACTTGGGAGCTGAACTTGAAGATTTTTGTGTGTCCCTTCCAACTCAGAATATCCTGTCTATATACTTATTGCATATTTCTCTGCAGATTTCTAGAGCTAAGGGTGATTTGCAGACAGAGATGACTTAGTGAGATCCAGGAATATATGATGGGAAAGAAAGATATATTTCTTCCATCCAAGGGAGTTACTGTGATGTACACAACATAGTCTCCTTCAGCCTATGGCCTTGGGCAAGGGTTACTTGTTTTCCTCCCATCCCCTACTGCCCAAAATGCAGCTATGTTTGAAGTTTTATAAAACCCTTACAACTCTTTGATAGAGCATGAAAGAAAAATATTTCAGAACTTCACTGAAATTGGGATGGCAATTACATTGTAAATAGCTGAAGAGAGGCAGTTTGATGTTGAAAGGCAATATCAGATTTGTTCTGATACTTTATTTAAAAGAAATTGGTTTTTTACAGATGGAACTGTCTCATCTCATGTAGTAATTTAAATAGTTTCTCTGTAACTCATTGTGAAAACACTATTTTTATTAGTTTGCTGTCTCAAATTCACACAGTTTTAAATGGATTTTAATGGTGAACTCCTGACTTTTCCATTTCCAGTTTACCACACAAATAAAAGATATTTCAAACAAAAAAAGACTGATTTTTTTCCCTCAAAAAGGTAAAATTTAAAAGATATTTTTACTATTATTCTAAAACCTACATTATGTTTAAACTGCCTGTAATGGCCTTTGTACTAACAGGGCGTTGCAAAGATTCTAGTGAGAGCATTGCTCAGTTTCTACTCAGATCTGTGGGGAGTGATTCATTCTCAGTGTAGGTTTCTACTGTCTTGTATTTGTTATAGTTATTTAGAACTGTGCAATATGGATGCTACAAATGCAGAGTTCTCCTTACAGTTACTCAAAATTACAGTGAGGGTAAAAACGAGTAAAGCATTAGTCCCCTCTCTGTCTAATGAATAGGACATTTGTTAGATTAATCTAAGTTTTTGGGGGTACTTCTTCCTGCCTGAAAACTTTGGCAAAATCTGTCATTGCAGAATTTAAACTCTCTAACCCAAATAAAAAAACCATACAGTACAAACTTTGGAAGCTTTCTAGGTGTCTTGGATCTACCCAATTAATCTCAGAAATATCTTGGGAGTAGAACTTTCACTTCAGTGTATTGACCAAACTGAACATCCAAATAGTGACTTTTAACGTGGATTTACCCAGCACTCCTTTTCAAACTGCATCTGGCATTTTTCTTTGGTAAACTCAGCCGGGACATCTTCCCAATAAACTTCAATCAGACAAGATGCATATTTTCTGTCTTTGCTTAAATATTGTTCTTTGTCCTTATGCTTTTAGAGCACACCATTAACCCATTCCCTTTACTTTCTCACACGTCTCTTCCATGATATCACAATCTCTATGATTTCCTTTATCATTGCATCTGAATGAATAAGTGTAATTTCATGGGTGTTTGAATCACTAGCATGTACGGATTTATCTGACCTGTAGTGATATTTTTTCTTGGTACTCTTTCAGCCTAGAATGGTAGTTAAGCATTGATTCTTTGTTTGCTGCTGATAATTTTTGTTTTCAACCAAATGTTGTCAGTATTCCCTGTTGTACATAAATTCCTCCTGTATGATAGTATCTTTTGAGCTCTGCTGTTTCACTCTCCTTACCTTTTCATTTTCTCTCAATGTCTCCTTGAGCATGAAAGCTATAGCCCCATATAGTCTGCTTTTCTCACATACTCTATTCCACTCACAGAGTCAACCTCCTTATGTGATTGTCCCTGAGAACCTGTGTAAGTTTTTAACTGAAAATACAGCTGTCATTCACATATGCATAAACATATGGCTATCATAAAAAAGAAGGCACCTATTTTTATTCAGTCAGCAAGAGTATTTCTTGAATTAGAAAGTTTGTGCATTTATCTACTTTCTATGCAGCTACCTTTTTCATTGCTCCTTCACAAAAGTTTATGACCCTAAGTGGGTCATTAGCTTGAAGGCTAATAGCTGAAGGACGTTTTGTTTGTGTGCTTCCTAAGTTGAATGTAATATAAAAATACTGAAATTCTACCTGAATATTTTTTTCTGGGAGGTTTCTTTAAAAATTTTGTTGATTTACAGGATGATATTTCTCTCTGAATAAACATAGATTTTAAGTATGGCACAATGCTATGTGGAAACATACTACACTACTGCAGGACAAAGGCTAACACTGATACATTCATGTTGATTAGTAGTAGTAGTACTACTATTGTTATCACAATCTGTTGTTTTTGCTTCTGTTGCATTTGCATGCTGGGGCAGGGGGTCTACAGGGGTGCCTGCTGTAGGAAGCTTCCAGAAGCTTTACATGTGGCCAACAGAGTCAATGCCAGCCAGCTCCAGGATGGACCTGCCACTGGCCAAGGCTGAGCCCAACAGCCACAGCGGCAGGGCCTCTCAGATAACAAAGTTAAGAAAGAGGGAGGGAACGGGGGTGAAATGCACAACTTCTGTGGAGAGGAGGGAGAATATGTGAGAGAAAGAGCCCTGCAGGCACTGTAGGTTAGTGAAGAAGGGGAGAGAGGAGCTGATCCAGGTGCCAGAGTAGAGATTCCCCTGCACCCCGTGGTGCAGACTACTGTGAGACAGCTGTGCCCCTGCAGCCCATGGAGCTCAATGGGGGAGCAGAGATCCCACCTGTAGCTGCCACACACTGGAGCAATGGAAGATTGTGAGGAGTACTTCCCCTTAGGAGGAAGCAACAGCAGAGACAATGCATCATGAACTCACCACAGACCCTGTTCTCCTGCATCACTACAGACGAAGGAGGCAAAGAACATTGTGAGTAAAGTTTAGTTTGGGATGAAGGAAGGGGTGGTGGAAGACATATAAAGAGATCTGTGAAGCAAAGCACATCTTCATTATCAGCCCAGAAAAAAGCATCCAAAAATAGATCTGGTGGAAGGTAAAGATCTTGTGGATTTGACAGCAACAAAGCTCAGATATATTAGACAGAAGCAGATAGGAAAAAAAAAGGGCTTTCCCAATGAAAAAAAAAAAAAAAGTTCAGAGGAAAAGAAGAAATAAGATCTCTGTGAAAACAGAGCAAGACAAGGAGATAAAAAGACCCACATGGATTGGGAGAAAAGGTGTTGGGTTTCTCCTTATCAAAGATGTTGTTCAGAGTAGAAGTCAGCCCACAGAGAGGAAGGGGGCATAAAGCACACAAGTTACATGTCCCATGAGTCTCCAAGGGAGCTCAGCCAGCACAAATGAATCTCAAGCTGGCACAAAATATTTAATTTCGATTTTCCCAATGGAAAAATAAAACAATCAAAAAATCCCAAGAAAACAAGTAATACTAGCAAAATCAATATTTCCAGGTAAAAATTTGGAATGGAACAGAGAGGAGGACACAAGAGCCAGTAGGAAAAGGTTGATTCCCTGGACTTTGTTTATTTGTCTTGGCAGGTGTGTTATTTCTCTAATTTAATCAAAGAGCTATATAAAGCTCTATGGTTGGAGAAAAGGCTGTATGTTGATTAGTAGGGAAACTTGGGTCTAGTGATTCATTGGAAACAGGAGAGAGGCAATGTTGCTTGAAAATATTCCAGATGGGATAGATTAAGCTTGTCCCTAGCTTCTGTCCAGGTTAGTCCCACCTTCTTCCAAATTCCTGACCAGAATCTCTCCCTGAAAAGAGATGTGCTTTTGGGAAAGCTTCAGATCTTCAGATTGCCTTAATTATTACAGGCAATCTGAACAATGCCACACCATGTTTATCTTTATGTGTCCCGTATAGCCACCCATAGGCTGTGGGAGCATGGCTTTGGATGCATACACATAACTCCATGAATGTCATCTGGGCGTACAACACATATCTTCAGTGTCATGCTTTGAAAGTCCCAGCCTGGTGACTGCAGCACAACCTTCAAATTATTCTGGATGCTTGGAACTGAAAAGAATACCAACCTCATCCCCTAAATTAATAATCATGTCCTACAGTCATCTGATACCATTGAAGCCCATATAAGAAGTCAGAACCTCTCCTCAAGTCCTATAAGCAGTGTAGGGATGGGGAATGAGGGAAAGGGAGAGGAGAGGAGAGGAGAGGAGAGGAGAGGAGAGGAGAGGAGAGGAGAGGAGAGGAGAGGAGAGGAGAGGAGAGGAGAGGAGAGGAGAGGAGAGGAGAGGAGAGGAGAGGAGAGGAGAGGAGAGGAGAGGAGAGGAGAGGAGAGGAGAGGAGAGGAGAGGAGAGGAGAGAGGAGAGGAGAGGAGAGGAGAGGAGAGGAGAGGAGAGGAGACGAGACGAGACGAGACGAGACGAGACGAGACGAGACGAGACGAGACGAGACGAGACGAGACGAGACGAGACGAGACGAGACGAGACGAGAACAATAGCATCGACAGAAATCTGGTAGATTAGTGTTAGATAAGGAAGCCTTAAGACGACTGAAAATGTTGTCAATATGGTTTGCAGTGACAGTATCACCAAAGATATTTTGCTGCCCTGCTGATTTTTTGAAAGCAGAACAGTACTCAAAACCTTAGGCAAGTAGCCTAATTTTGTTTTAAGACAGAAGTCCCTCTGCAAAACATAGTTCTGTTTTTTCAAGGTACATACATTAACATCAGTATTTAGAGAATCTTGAGAGGTTTATATGCTTAGTCAAAATTTCTCTGATCTGCAATCCTATGAGAATTTAACCCTTCCAATCTTCAAATCTTACAAGAATTCATAAAAATAATTACATTTTACTTAGATACTGAAATATCCCTGTGGACTGCAAATTTTCCAGGGGCCCAAATACAAAAAAATAAAGTATACCAGCTGACTGCAGACTTTTGGAAGATATATAAAGAAAATTGCCATGGTATGTTAGTGGGGGGGTTCTTGTTTTTGTTGTTTCTTTAGTTGTTTTTTTTGGTTTTTTGGTTTTGTTTTGTTTTGGGTTTTTTGTGGGGTTTTTTTTTGGTTGGTTGGTTGATTTTTGTTGTTTTTGTTTTTTTTTTTTTTAATGGGATAGAATAGAATAGAATAGAATAGAATAGAATAGAATAGAATAGAATAGAATAGAATAGAATAGAATATTTCAGTTGGGAGTAACCTACAACGTCCACTTAGTCCAACCATCTAACTACTTCAGGGATGACCAAGAGTTAAAGCATTTTATCAAGTGCAAATTGTCCAAATGCCTCTTAAATGCTGACTTGGCTTGGGGTATCACCCCACTCTCTGAGAAGCTTGTCTACATACAACAGAATAATGATCTCTTCTCACTGTCTGGCCATGATGTGTTTGGAGTACCCCAGTGTTTGGTATTTGTTTTGACCTCTTGGCTGACATGACTGGCTCACATTGAGCCTCCTGCCAACCAACACGCCCAAATCTCTGTCTGTAGGGTTGCTCTCTAGACTACCCTCTCCCAAATATATTGTTAAGCTTGAGGAAGAGAACTACAGATGGGTCTACAACTCAGACTCAGAGACAGCCTCATCTTTATTTAGAAATGATGGGTAATCTGGAGAAACATGTTTATTATATCAGGGAGAGGGATCTCTCTTGATTGCAAGCTACAGCACAAGTTTCAGGACCCACAAAAATTAGTTTAGATCTGGTCATATCCTTTCCCAAGACTTTCCTATTAATTCTGCTTCATTCCCTAGAGGAAAAACTGATCTGTGGCAACTTACATGAGCTGTTATTCAGCAGAGCGACTGAAAACCAGATGTGCTTTGGGGTTTGCATGCTTCAAAATGCAGCAATAGAGTTTTACCAGAAGAATTTGGCCACCTTATAGAGTTATTAAGACTGGTTGTCATCCTACTTGTAGCAACTGACTGTGTGCATCCTTAAAGTCTGCTCCAGTTATGAAACAAAACACACAAAAGTTCTTTAAGTTAATGTTTTACCTCTCCTGACAGCCTGAGATCAGATCTCTAGCGAATGAAGTCTTTGATCTGGCTTCAGAGAGCCAGGATTATTCTGAGGCAACATTTCCCTTTAAATGACAACGCATACTACTACTTTTTCTTTGTACTTCTGAAACTCTTGGAGTTGTCTTGAGCTGCATAAACATCACTACACAGGTTTGAGACAACCTAAAGTGTCCAACCTGTCCTTCAGCTGCTCTTCCAGTAAGGTATAGTTTTCTCTTAAGGTATAGTCTTCTATTTTATTTTACAGTGTTGAGAGGATATATCATATTGTCTCTGGCATTTCAAACACTAAAAGATTTCTGTCTTTAGGCAACTGAGCTGAGCCTTTAAAGGCTGAAACTAGCAAAAATGTGAAAAAGGCTCTGATCAAAGTTAATGTTTTCTTCTTCCATTGGAGTTTATTCCCTCCCACACCACACCAATAAAGTGGGAAAAAGCCTAACACCTACAGAAGATACATGCTGCTGAGTGATATAAAAATAATTTAGTGTGATGTCTGTAAACTGTAAGAATTTAAAATACATTAACATAATGCTGCTTGTGTTTTGTCGCTGTGTGTCTTAAGGGCTAGGCTAGGGATTTTTTTTTTTCCCCCACACAGTGAAAAAAGGCATTTAACCTCCTTTTGAAAATCTAACATGTATTTTAGCAGTACAAAACAACATGAAAAATAACCTTAGTGGCCCTCTATCTGCAAAACTGCTCGCCTAATTCTGTACCGTTTTGCTCTACATCTATTGATGTATAGATGTGCAAAGTAGGATAAATATCAACCAGCTCATAATGAAAGAATTTTACACCCAAGTAGCAATGAGTCTGCATCAATGTAAATCACAATCAGGCAAAACCAGCAGAAAATCTAGCTCTATAAATAATGACAGAGGCTTAAATTCAATCCATTCTTGAAGAAATAAACTGCACTGCAGAGAAAGTCTGTTACATGATACAGAATAATTTTGAACTCGTATTTTTTGATTTTTCCAAAGCAGGATGTTTGAAGACTGCAGTATTATAAACCAAGCAGTGACCTTGGTTGACTAAGTGAATCGGGTTTTATTGAATGTTTTAAAAATATTAGCTATACAAGCTAGTTAAAAGAAATAAGTGGATTTAAGGCTTAGGTGTACCATGAAGAAATTGGTTTTTCCAGGTTTATAAAAATAAATTTTTAATTAAAAGCTGAATTTTTTTCTTTACCTTTTGAAACATGTACCTAATATGTACGCACATACATTATTAAAAACCTTCTTTATTTATAAATGTTTCAAATTTCTTTTAACTATTACCACCACTTTATTCTATTTTCCTTTAAAAAATGTTTGGTCAAAACTCAATACACTTTTACTCACTTTAAAATCCGTTCAAATTTTGGGTATTTTTTTGCAAAATGAATTTGAAAATAGATTTTTAAATTAAACAGTCTGTTTCATTCTACCCAGTTTGAAAAGGAAAATGTAACACTTGAACAGGGGGAAGAAAAATTCCCTCTTCTTTGTTTAAAGACACTTTTCAGACTCTTGTTCATCCTTCATTATCTGTAAAAGAATGAAGGGGAAGAGATTTCCAGAGATGTTATGAACAGGGACATATTGG